>NC_090653.1:274540378-274602878 GCF_040937935.1 Hyperolius riggenbachi
CCTCCCTCCTCCCTCCTCCCCACCTCCACCTCCCTCCTCCCACCTCCCTCCTCCCTCCTCCCACCTCCCACCTCCCTCCTCCCACCTCCCTCCTCCACCTCCCACCTCCCACCACCCTCCCTCCCTCCTCCCACCTCCCTCCTCCCTCCTCCCACCTCCCTCCTCCCACCTCCCCCTCCCACCTCCCACCTCCCACCACCCCTCCCTCCTCCCACCTCCCTCCTCCCACCTCCCACCTCCCCCACCTCCACCTCCCACCTCCCTCCTCCCTCCTCCCACCTCCCTCCTCCCACCTCCCTCCTCCCACCTCCCACCTCCCTCCTCCCACCTCCCTCCTCCCCACCTCCCACCTCCCACCTCCCTCCCCACCTCCCTCCTCCCACCTCCCACCTCCCACCTCCCACCTCCCACCTCCCACCTCCCCTCCCTCCCCACCTCCCACCTCCCTCCTCCCACCTCCCTCCTCCCTCCTCCCACCTCCCCTCCTCCCTCCTCCCACCTCCCACCTCCCACCTCCCACCCTCCCACCTCCCACCTCCCACCTCCCTCCTCCCACCTCCCTCCTCCCTCCTCCCACCTCCCTCCCACCTCCCACCTCCCACCTCCCACCTCCCACCTCCCACCTCCCTCCTCCCACCTCCCTCCTCCCACCTCCACCTCCCACCTCCCTCCTCCCTCCTCCCTCCTCCCACCTCCCACCTCCCTCCTCCCACCTCCCTCCTCCACCTCCCTCCTCCCTCCTCCCTCCTCCCACCTCCCACCTCCCTCCTCCCACCTCCCACCTCCCCTCCCTCCTCCCTCCTCCACCTCCTCCTCCCTCCTCCCACCTCCCACCTCCCACCTCCCTCCTCCCCTCCCACCTCCTCCCACCTCCCTCCTCCCTCCTCCCACCTCCCACCTCCCTCCTCCCACCTCCCTCCTCCCTCCTCCTCCTCCCACCTCCCTCCTCCCTCCTCCCACCTCCACCTCCCCTCCCACCTCCCTCCTCCCACCTCCCTCCTCCCACCTCCCTCCTCCCTCCTCCCCTCCTCCACCTCCCACCTCCCTCCTCCCTCCTCCCTCCTCCCACCTCCCTCCTCCCACCTCCCTCCTCCCTCCTCCCACCTCCCTCCTCCCTCCTCCCTCCTCCCACCTCCCTCCTCCCTCCTCCACCTCCCTCCCTCCTCCTCCTCCCACCTCCCTCCTCCCTCCTCCCACCTCCCTCCTCCCTCCTCCCACCTCCCTCCTCCCTCCTCCCTCCTCCCTCCTCCCACCTCCCTCCTCCCTCCTCCACCTCCCTCCCTCCTCCCTCCTCCCACCTCCCTCCCACCTCCCTCCTCCCTCCTCCCTCCTCCCACCTCCCTCCTCCCTCCTCCCTCCTCCACCTCCCTCCTCCCTCCTCCACCTCCCTCCTCCCTCCTCCCACCTCCCTCCTCCCACCTCCCTCCTCCCTCCTCCCACCTCCCTCCTCCCTCCTCCCACCTCCCTCCTCCCTCCTCCCTCCTCCCTCCTCCCCACCTCCCTCCTCCCACCTCCCACCTCCCTCCTCCCTCCTCCCTCCTCCCACCTCCCTCCTCCCTCCTCCCTCCTCCCACCTCCCTCCTCCCTCCTCCCACCTCCCTCCTCCCTCCTCCCACCTCCCACCTCCCTCCTCCCTCCTCCCACCTCCCTCCCTCCTCCCTCCTCCCACCTCCCTCCTCCCACCTCCCTCCTCCCACCTCCCTCCTCCCTCCTCCCACCTCCCTCCTCCCTCCTCCACCTCCCACCTCCCTCCTCCCACCTCCCTCCTCCCACCTCCCACCTCCCACCTCCCCACCTCCCTCCTCCACCCCTCCTCCCTCCTCCCACCTCCCACCTCCCCCTCCCTCCTCCCACCTCCCACCTCCCTCCTCCCACCTCCCACCTCCCACCTCCCACCTCCCCCTCCCCCTCCTCCCACCTCCCACCTCCCACCTCCCTCCTCCCTCCTCCCACCTCCCTCCTCCCACCTCCCACCTCCCTCCCTCCCACCCCCTCCCTCCCTCCTCCCACCTCCCTCCTCCCACCTCCCACCTCCCTCCTCCCTCCTCCCTCCCACCTCCCTCCTCCCTCCTCCCTCCTCCTCCTCCCTCCTCCCACCTCCCTCCTCCTCCCACCTCCCTCCTCCCTCCTCCCTCCTCCCTCCTCCCCTCCTCCCACCTCCCACCTCCCTCCCCCTCCTCCCACCTCCCTCCTCCCTCCCCTCCTCCCACCTCCCTCCCCTCCCACCTCCCTCCTCCCACCTCCCCCTCCCTCCCTCCTCCACCTCCCTCCTCCCACCTCCCACCTCCCTCCTCCCTCCTCCCACCTCCCACCTCCCTCCTCCCACCTCCCACCTCCTCCTCCCTCCTCCACCTCCCACCTCCCTCCTCCCTCCTCCCACCTCCTCCCCCTCCACCTCCTCCTCCCACCTCCCTCCTCCCTCCTCCACCCACCTCCCACCTCCCTCCTCCCACCTCCCTCCTCCCACCTCCCTCCTCCCTCCTCCACCTCCCTCCTCCCACCTCCCACCTCCACCTCCCACCTCCCTCCTCCCACCTCCCACCTCCCACCTCCCTCCTCCCACCTCCCTCCTCCCTCCTCCCACCTCCCTCCTCCACCTCCCTCCTCCCTCCTCCCTCCTCCCTCCTCCCACCACCTCCCTCCTCCCTCCTCCCTCCTCCCACCTCCCTCCTCCCTCCTCCCACCTCCCACCTCCCTCCTCCCACCTCCCCTCCTCCCTCCTCCCTCCTCCCTCCTCCCTCCTCCCACCTCCCTCCTCCCTCACCTCCCTCCTCCCACCTCCCTCCTCCCTCCTCCTCCCACCTCCCTCCTCCCTCCTCCCTCCTCCCACCTCCCTCCTCCCTCCTCCCACCTCCCTCCTCCCTCCTCCCTCCTCCCTCCTCCCTCCTCCCCTCCCTCCTCCCACCTCCCACCTCCCTCCTCCCTCCTCCCACCTCCCTCCTCCCACCTCCCACCTCCTCCACCTCCCTCCTCCCTCCTCCCACCTCCCTCCTCCCACCTCCCTCCTCCCTCCTCCCTCCTCCCACCTCCCTCCTCCCACCTCCCTCCTCCCTCCTCCCACCTCCCTCCTCCCTCCTCCCACCTCCCTCCTCCCTCCTCCCACCTCCCTCCTCCCTCCTCCCTCCTCCCACCTCCCTCCTCCCACCTCCCTCCTCCCTCCTCCCACCTCCCTCCTCCCACCTCCCTCCTCCCACCTCCCTCCTCCCTCCTCCCACCTCCCTCCTCCCTCCTCCCACCTCCCTCCTCCCTCCTCCCACCTCCCTCCTCCCTCCTCCCTCCTCCCACCTCCCTCCTCCCTCCTCCCTCCTCCCTCCTCCCTCCTCCCTCCTCCCACCTCCCTCCTCCCTCCTCCCTCCTCCCCCTCCCTCCCTCCTCCCACCTCCCTCCTCCCACCTCCCTCCTCCCTCCTCCCACCTCCCTCCTCCCTCCTCCCTCCTCCCACCTCCCTCCTCCCACCTCCCACCTCCCACCTCCCTCCTCCCACCTCCCTCCTCCCACCTCCCTCCTCCCACCTCCCTCCTCCCTCCTCCCACCTCCCACCTCCCACCTCCCTCCTCCCTCCTCCCACCTCCCTCCTCCCTCCTCCCTCCTCCCTCCTCCCACCTCCCTCCTCCCTCCTCCCCTCCTCCCTCCTCCTCCCTCCTCCCTCCTCCCACCTCCCTCCTCCCTCCTCCCTCCTCCCACCTCCCTCCTCCCTCCTCCCACCTCCCTCCTCCCTCCTCCCTCCTCCCTCCTCCCTCCTCCCTCCTCCTCCTCCCACCTCCCACCTCCCTCCTCCCTCCTCCCACCTCCCTCCTCCCACCTCCCACCTCCCACCTCCCTCCTCCCTCCTCCCACCTCCCTCCTCCCACCTCCCACCTCCCACCTCCCTCCTCCCTCCTCCCTCCTCCCACCTCCCTCCTCCCACCTCCCTCCTCCCTCCTCCCACCTCCCTCCTCCCTCCTCCCACCTCCCTCCTCCCTCCTCCCACCTCCCTCCTCCCTCCTCCCACCTCCCTCCTCCCTCCTCCCTCCTCCCACCTCCCTCCTCCCTCCTCCCACCTCCCTCCTCCCACCTCCACCTCCCACCTCCCTCCTCCCACCTCCCTCCTCCTCCCTCCTCCCTCCTCCCTCCTCCCACCTCCCTCCTCCCTCCTCCCACCTCCCTCCTCCCTCCTCCCACCTCCCTCCTCCCTCCTCCCTCCTCCCACCTCCCTCCTCCCTCCTCCCTCCTCCCACCTCCCTCCTCCCTCCTCCCTCCTCCCTCCTCCCTCCTCCCTCCTCCCACCTCCCTCCTCCCTCCTCCCTCCTCCCTCCTCCCTCCTCCCACCTCCCTCCTCCCACCTCCCTCCTCCCTCCTCCCTCCTCCCACCTCCCTCCTCCCTCCTCCCTCCTCCTCCCTCCTCCCTCCTCCCTCCTCCCTCCTCCCTCCTCCCACCTCCCTCCTCCCTCCTCCCTCCTCCCTCCTCCCTCCTCCTCCTCCCTCCTCCCTCCTCCTCCTCCCTCCTCCCTCCTCCCTCCTCCCTCCTCCCTCCTCCTCCCACCTCCCTCCTCCCTCCTCCCACCTCCCTCCTCCCTCCTCCCTCCTCCCACCTCCCACCTCCCTCCTCCCACCTCCCTCCTCCCACCTCCCACCTCCCTCCTCCCTCCTCCCACCTCCCACCTCCCACCTCCCTCCTCCCTCCTCCCTCCTCCCACCTCCCTCCTCCCACCTCCCTCCTCCCTCCCTCCTCCCACCTCCCTCCTCCCTCCCTCCCTCCTCCCTCCTCCCTCCTCCCACCTCCCTCCAACCCTTCAACCCTTCAACCTATTCCCTCCTCCCTCCGGGAGGAGGGTGTCTTCTGGCAGGGAATTATACTTTTTTAAAAGCCAGTATATATCATACCATAGCTGGGAATTGAACCCAGATCACACTGCATGGTGGACACGTCAGTGCATCACCCTAAGCACTGTACCACTACAGTAGTAAGTGAAGCTACCGTAAAATGTACCATTAATGCTCAATGCAATAGAACCATTAGGTTGCTTAAAGGAGAACTGTAGTGAGAGGTATATGGAGGCTGCCATATTGATTTCCTTTTAAGCTATACCAGTTGCCTGGCAGCCCTGCTGATCTATTTGGCTGCAGTAATAATAATAATTATAATCCAAACATTTGTATAGCGCTTTTCTCCTGTCAGACTCAAAGCGCTCAAGAGCTGCAGCCACAGGGACGCACTCAAGAGGCCACCCTGCAGTGTTAGGGAGTCTTGCTTTGAACTCCTTACTGAATAGGTACTTGACCTAGCCAGGATTCGAACCCTGGTCTCCCATGTCAAAGGCAGAACCCTTAACCAGTACACTATCCAGCCACTGTTGTGTGAATCCCACCAGAAACAAGCATGCAGCTAATCTTGTCAGATCTTACAAAAATGTCAAACACCAGATCTGCTGCATGCTTGTTCAGGGTCTAGGGCTAAAAGTATTGGAGGCAGAGGATCTGCAGGATAGCCAGGTAACTGGTATTGCTTAAAAGGAAATCAATATGGTAGCCTCCATATACCTTTCACTACAGTTCTCCTTTAAAGGGAACCTTAACTGAGAGTGATATGGCTGTTTCCTGTAAACAATACCAGTTGCCTGGCAGTCCAGCTGATCTTTGTGACTGCAATAGTGGCTGAATCACACCCTGAAACAAGCATGCAGCTAATCCAGTCTGACTTCAGTCAGAGCACCTGATCTGCATGCTTGTTCAGGGGCTGTGGCTAAAAGTATTAGAGACACAGGATCAGCAGGCGATTCAGGCAACTGGTATTATTTTAAAAGGAAAAATCCATATCCTTCTCCGTTTAGGTTCCCTTTAAGGATTTGTAGCATAAAAGCCAACTCACATTGGCTGGGATTCGAACCTGGGTCTCACTGTATGGTGGACAAGCACACTATCCACTATACCAACTGAAGCTGGCCTGAAATTGCTGGCCTGAAATTGCTGGCCTGAAATTGCTGGCCTGAAAACAAGCTGCATCACACCCTGAAACAAGCATGCAGCTTGTTTTCAGGCCAGCAATTTCAGGCCAGCATTTTCAGGCCAGCATTTTCAGGCCAGCATTTTCAGGCCAGCATTTTCAGGCCAGCTTCAGTTGGTATAGTGGATAGTGTGCTTGTCCACCATACAGAGAGACCCAGGTTCGAATCCCAGCCAATGTGAGTTGGCTTTTATGCTACAAATCCTTAAAGGGAACCTAAACGGAGAAGGATATGGATTTTTCCTTTTAAAATAATACCAGTTGCCTGAATCGCCTGCTGATCCTGTGTCTCTAATACTTTTAGCCACAGCCCCTGAACAAGCATGCAGATCAGGTGCTCTGACTGAAGTCAGACTGGATTAGCTGCATGCTTGTTTCAGGGTGTGATTCAGCCACTATTGCAGTCACAAAGATCAGCTGGACTGCCAGGCAACTGGTATTGTTTACAGGAAACAGCCATATCACTCTCAGTTAAGGTTCCCTTTAAAGGAGAACTGTAGTGAAAGGTATATGGAGGCTACCATATTGATTTCCTTTTAAGCAATACCAGTTACCTGGCTATCCTGCAGATCCTCTGCCTCCAATACTTTTAGCCCTAGACCCTGAACAAGCATGCAGCAGATCTGGTGTTTGACATTTTTGTAAGATCTGACAAGATTAGCTGCATGCTTGTTTCTGGTGGGATTCACACGACAGTGGCTGGATAGTGTACTGGTTAAGGGTTCTGCCTTTGACATGGGAGACCAGGGTTCGAATCCTGGCTAGGTCAAGTACCTATTCAGTAAGGAGTTCAAAGCAAGACTCCCTAACACTGCAGGGTGGCCTCTTGAGTGCGTCCCTGTGGCTGCAGCTCTTGAGCGCTTTGAGTCTGACAGGAGAAAAGCGCTATACAAATGTTTGGATTATAATTATTATTATTACTGCAGCCAAATAGATCAGCAGGGCTGCCAGGCAACTGGTATAGCTTAAAAGGAAATCAATATGGCAGCCTCCATATACCTCTCACTACAGTTCTCCTTTAAGCAACCTAATGGTTCTATTGCATTGAGCATTAATGGTACATTTTACGGTAGCTTCACTTACTACTGTAGTGGTACAGTGCTTAGGGTGATGCACTGACATGTCCACCATGCAGTGTGATCTGGGTTCGATTCCCAGCTATGGTATGATATATACTGGCTTTTAAAAAAGTATAATTCCCTGCCAGAAGACACCCTCCTCCCGGAGGGAGGAGGGAATAGGTTGAAGGGTTGAAGGGTTGAAGGGTGGGAGGAGGGAGGAGGGAGAGTAAAAACTCCCTAGCAGAGTGTGTAGCAGCTGTTCCATAACTAATTAGTGTAGGTAGGCAAATGGTATAAAGGACCTTGCTTGGAGCAGTGAAGTGTATTTCACTCAATTAGGTGTGACTCCAGGCATTAGAGCTTTTGAAACATGTTTTCTATCATTTTTGCAGTGTATAGAATTTTTTAAAACTTTGAAAGTTCGCCTCCCCATTGAAGTCTATTGCGGTTCGCGAACTTTTTCGCGAACCGAACCTTTCGCGGAGGTTCGCGAACAGGGTTCGCGAACCGAAAATCGGAGGTTCGGCCCAACTCTACTCCAGAACCGCTGGAATGCAATGATGTGTCAGCTTGTTAATTTGTACAGAGCCATAATAATCCAAAATGCATACAGACTGTTTCGGATTGTTTGATCCTCATCAGCGCATGGCATGGATTAATTTGGCTATATGAATTTTGATAGCACTTATTAGCCTACTTTTTGGTACCTTTTAAAAGTGCTAAAAAGTTATTGTAAATCGAAGATGAAAAATTCAGAAGAAAAAGTGAATTGCATATGGTCCAATGTCTCCAATGTGAATCAGAGAAATGTAAAATAAATGTAATATTGTTGTTGTGATTGTTATTATTATTATTATTATTATTATTCAGATTCCTTTTAAAAGAGAAAGTGTAGTGACCTTTAATTTTGTTTCATTTATTAGTTTTTAGACTAAAAATAGTTTCATAAATTTTTGGGGAAATCAAAAAAATATTCATACTTGTTTGTAGCACCACCTTGTGTTACAATTGACAATTTTGCATGTAGAAAATACTCAATAAAGCAGGCCCAGCACAAATAAATTTTTCCCTAATTATCTGTGACGTAACAATTGTAAGTTCAATCGATTCGCAGCAAAAATGGATCGAAATTATGATTGTGACCAGATGATTCATTTTGGTCAGCTGGATGCGGTAAGGGAGTGGAGGTAGATCGACAGCCCATAGCGTTGCTCTGTATCAAACAATGCAATGCTGCAGTGTTATCGATTTTCAATAGATTTCATGGTTAAATCTACTGAAAATCTGTGTGCAGTGTATGGAGGAAATCGATCCCTCTCTCACCAGATTTAGATCAGAGAGTGACTGATTGTTCTGCCACACTGAGCAGCAATCTGTGCATGTACCTTTTTTGGACCTTATTATAGTTCACTGTGGAATCTTATGGTCCCCATTAGCTCAATACAATTTGAAATCAAGAAGTGATTATTACTAGCATTGGATGGTGGCTGGAAGGTGTAATGGTTAAGGGCTCTGCCTCTGACGCAGGAGACCAGGGTTCGAATCTCGGCTCTGCCTGTTCAGTATGCCAGCACCTATTCAGCAGGAGACCTTTGGCAAGTCTCCCTAACACTGCTGCTGCCTATAGAGCGCGTCCTAGTGGCTGCAGCTCTGTCGCTTTGAGTCCGCCCGGAGAAAAGCGCGATATAAATGTTATTTGTCTTGTCTTGTCTAGCATTGCACCAGTGAAGCATGAAGGAGGCCTCCTTGTGGACCGCTTTGGTCCAGGTGGCCCCAATGTGGTGGCAACCTCTGCAGACCCAATTATTATGATGCTGTGTCTGCAGAAATTGTGCAATGCAGATTATGCAGTCAGAATCTCAAAGGAAGGTTTCCAGCATCTCTTAGAAACCACACCCCAAAAGAATTAAAGCTGTGCTAAGGGCAAATGGAAGACATAACCAGCATTGGCATAAAGTGCTTGTAAAGTGCAAAGTGCGTACATACAGTATACTACAAATCCCATTTATTCCAGATATTTATATTTCATAGTAAAGTACTACGTATACAGCAGGAGGAGGTGGCAGTGCTTCACAAGGCAGGCTGCATATGAATGACCAACTGCATGGATATGCAGAGCCTAAATATATGCAGGTTACACAACGTGCATTCAAAACAGATGCAACAAAATGCAGGATGTTGGCTTCCAAAACAAGTTTTCGCGCAGTGTGTTCCATTCTAGACGCGATGAGGTATCCTCATGGAAGAGACCATAACCAATAATTAACAAAAAAAAAACATAGTGTGAATCTGGAGGCAGCTGGCCATAAAAAGGTTTACACATTTTCTTTAGGAACAGGGAGAGATTGTCAGTGCTCCTAATCAAGCTGCACCGCACCTGAAATGACTACCAACAGAGGTGTACACACCTTGAACTCAGAACAGATGCAAACTATGCAGGGCCGGTTCTAGACGTGTTGCTGCCTGAGGCAAACTTGTAAAAAAAACGCTGCCCTCCAGAATAGGTGGCCTGGAGGGGGTAGCGAGCAGGAAGGGGGTATTGGGCACAGTGGAAGCAAGGGTAGTCGGAGCCCCCCTCACCTGAGTTCCCCGATCCCCCTCCGGCTATTAAATGCAGTAGCGAGCGGCATTGCAGGAAGTGACAAGAGTGGAACGCATGCTGGAATGCGGAAGAGGTGAGTTATCCCCTCCCACTGCCTGACAATATATCGTTATGCTCGCTGTTGCATTTTATAGCTGGAGGGGGAGCGCAGATCGGGGGACTCAGGTGAGGGAGGGGCCACTGTGCCCAATACCCCCTTCCTGCTCGTCACCCCCTCCAGCTCGGCACCCCCCCCCCCCCCCACACCCATGGCCAGGCGGGTGCCGTCCCCCCGAATTTGCCGCCTGAGGAACCCACCTCACCCCGCCTCATGGGCAGACTGGCCCTGAAACTATGCACTAAATCCTAAACTCAGATTAAAACAGAATGCAAACCTCTGTTGGTAGTCATTTCAGGTGCAGCCTGATTAGGAGCACTGCCAATCTCTTTCCTGTTCCCAAAGTACTAAGTACTGTATGTGCATATTGTGCAAATCCCCTTTATTCCAGATATTTAGGGCCAGTTTACATACATGCTAAATGACAGGCTACGGCACTCGCCGTTTAGGCGATGTGCTTTAATGTGAAAATGTCCTTCCAAGTGTCGTCCATTCAAGTGAAGGCACAATCTTTTACCACCCGTCTTGCGGGGGGTTACAAATGACGCATGCTGGGAAGACATCCGTCCGAACCGACACTTATACATTCTAAACTATTTTAGAGTGGCAGCATATTTCTTGCCTTTGTGGTTAGGTGGAGTATCCCTTTAACCCTGAGTATGCCCGCTGTCCTGTTGTATATTTACAGACATTTTCCTGCATTTGTTTCCAAAGACAAATAGAAGTTTGTCTGCGGGCTCCCGGCCAGCCCCGCAGATCAATGCCGCCCTGTGTGTGATTAACACGACACTAAATCCTTGCAGGACAAATGCAAATATCAAACAAATGAGTTCTAACTAAAATCAAGTCTGGAGCCCGGTAGTGATCATTTTACTGTAGCCTGCATTAAGATTATGCAGATTGGTAGATATCAGCTACATGATAGCGCCCTGCAAACACAGAGGTTAGAATAACTGTACACCTATATTCTAAACGCAAATACAAAGGCAGACAATACAAATTCAGGTCAGCTGCTGCTTATAGAATATTTGTAATTGAAAGAATATGTATACTGATTTTCTTTCTTTTATGTATTATTATATAAACGTATCACTAAAGTAGATGTCAAAATGTATTCTTACAAGAGACACTGAAGCGAAAAAAAAATGATGATATGATTTGTATGTGTAGTACAGCTAAGACATAAAACATTAGGAGCAGAGCCATAAGTCTAATATTGTTTTCAGTACAGGAAGAGTTAAGAAACTCCAGTTGTTATCTGTGCAAAAGAGCCATTGAGCCGCACCACTTGAGAGCTCCGTCTTCTGAAGCTTGTTATCTCAACTGTCAGTCACTGTATCTTCTTTTTCTCTGCAGAGAAGGGTTCAATAGTTCATTGGCCTGCTCTGTAAAATCATTTAGAATGCTGAGTAGTGTGTACACTGCAAATATTAGAGAATGATGCAAAGTTATAAAAAACTAAATATAACTGAAAATAAAAATATGAGAATATTTTCTTTGCTACTAAAGTCCTAGTAATTATCTGTACTACACAACCAATTCATTATATCATATATTTTTTTCCGTTTCAGCGTCTCTTTAAGGATACCAGAGCTGAAGACACTTGAAGAAATGAGGGGAGCAGGCACATATAGGAAGCTGTGCTGATGCCCACTGATCCCCACATTCTCCTCCGACCCCCTCCTTTCCTCTCTAAATGACATTCAGCAGGTTCCTCCGGGTTGGCTGGGTCAGGCATTAGTGCGCAGGTGCCAGCGTTGCTGTGCGCATGCTACATTATGTGCCCGGCGCAGCCAGGAGCACATTACGCATGATGTCACAGCTGCATGATGTAAGACGCGTGCAACCATGCTGGTGCCTGCGCACTAATGCCCAACCTGGAAGAAGCTGCCACGTGGCATTTAGGGAAGAAAGAAGGGGGTCGGAGGAGAGCAGGGGGAGTGGTGGACATCAGCACAGCTTCCCATACATGCCTGCTCCCACCGTTTCTCCAAGTGTCTACAGCTATCCTTTACATTTTTAAGAAACTTTGATATTTGTTTAATGCGTCACCTGCTACCCTGTTTCCCCGAAATTAAGATGCTCAAAATAGAAGCCCTACCCCGAAAGTAAGCCTTAGCGGCAGTATGAGGCAAAAAGTATGGCAACCTGTGTTTTTACTGGAGCCCATGGTCTGGTGGGCAGGACCATGCAGCGAGTGCAGTGATTGGCCCAATGATGGAGCCATGGTCCCGCCTGCGAGACCATCGGCTCCAAAAATGTGTAAATATATTGAAAATACAGCCATACAATCAATACTTCGTTTCAAAAAAGCACAATTTATGGACCGCTGATATCCTATATAATAAAATTCCTATCCCCCTTGCCCCTGTGCACGTGCGGCGCATGCATGGCCCGAAGGTGGACTTCAGACAGCGGTGGTGGATGGGGATGTCACATCAGGGCCAGTTCTGGAGTTTTTGCTGCCTGAGGCATACTTGTAAGGATGCGCCCCCCCCTCCAAGCTGGAATGATCGCACAGCAGCGACTGCGGCCTAGTGCCCAATTTTTAACAAGCGGGCCTTTTAACTAGTTCTACATAATTGACAAATAGTTCTTGATCCTTTGTCAAGCACTAAGACGTGGGCATCAGAGCCCTGGATACAGTGATTTTTTTTTTGTCTTTTTTAAAGTAGGTCATCATTTGTATTGGGATTTTAAAGAGAACCTAAACTGAAAATGAAAAGTCAAAATAACCATGTACAGGTCATACTTACCTCCTGCGTAGTCTACTTCTCAATCTCTTTCTCCTCTCCTGCGTCCCATTTGTCCACTGTGATCAATGGAATTGTCCGTCCTCCATTTTCAAAATGGCCATTACCCCATAACGGCTTCCTGGTCAGCACACTGTTAAACTGTAAAATCACCCACTGGAGCCCTAAGGAAACATGGACATTACCTTGCACATTCAGTTGTAACTGACAGCTGCTGATATATAACTGACTGGTTTATTTCAGTTCTAACAAAATATTGCCAGAACTGGAAGTGATCACTGTAAGAAGAAATGGTGAGCTTCTGAGAGGAACTGACGGTGAGGTAAGTATGTAATATTCATTTGCAGCTACATCATGTGTTTATTTTAAATCATTTTACTCGTTTCAGGTTCCCTTTAACCAGTACTCATTGGCAGATAGGCCAACGTTCTATTTTTCAGAGGGACAGTCCCTTTTTGGATACCAAATCCCCCTGATCCTCTTTCTTCCTCATTTGTGCTTCTTTCAGAACTGATGTACAGATCTCGGAAAGTATATGTATTTTTTCCCCTGAAAAATGTTTCAAATTGGCCCTAAACTTTAGTTTCAGCCTTTAAATTAATACATTTTTAACTTTAAAATGTTATTATGAAAATTATGAATTAAAACTAATGATGATAGTTAGATAGAGCCAGTGTGGTATTATGAATGACAAAAGTACATGTGACTGTGTGACTAGGGGTGTGGCTGCATGGCTAGAGGTGTGGCTGCATGGCTAGAGGTGTGGCTGCATGGCTAGAGGTGGGGCTGGGGCGTGTCTTAAAGCAACAGGGACAGCCATATTATCCCAGGAAAAAAACACATATATAAGTAGATAAATACTTATTCTACTTACATAACATGTGTATTGTACTCTCCACATTTTGATTTCAGTGAATTTTATAAGGATATATGAGATTTGTTATAAGGGTGGAGTTGGACTTCATCATAGGTAAAATAAAGAAGGAAATTATTTCCTGGCAAGGAAGGAGTTGAAGGAAATCTTTAAGAATCAGGATATACCAATTAAAAGAAATGTTTTACAGGCCCCTTTCCTATTAGTAAACTCTTGTATACCTCTGTCTCACAGGAGCTTGCCTCATCAGTCTTCTATGTGTTACACAGGGCCGGAGCTACCATAGGAAAAAATGGGCAATTGCCCCAGGGCCCAAGAGCCTGTAGGGGCCACCAAGGTGTCCCTCCCTATCTTAGCTGTTGCTTCTCAGGAACTCTGCAGAGTCTGTTAAGTTGGGAGGTGATTGGGGGAGGGTCAGCAGCCAGCTCAGAGGCCCAGGAGGGAAATTTGGCTGCAACAAAGGGCCTCTAATGACGCTTTTTGGTCGGGGGTGTCTGTTTGGGGGCCCCCAGGCTAATTTTGTCCTAGGGCCCAATTGTTACTTGAACCGACCCTGGTGTTACATGCTGCATAGCTATTGAGCTTGGGGAATAAAAGTTTCTATCAAGTTCAGTCTTTAGAGCCTCTCTGCACCACCAGAGCCACAAGGGCAGAAACTCTCTGGGTGGATGAAGGCATCGCCTCCCCACACCTAGCAGCAGGGGTGGCCTTAGGCATGTGCACAGGGCCACCATTCCCAAATTTCATAAAAAGTTAAACATTTGGGCCATGAGCACAAGGCAGCTATGCAGTGTCTGCAATGGATGTGGCCATTTACCATGCATAAGATACCATATGGACATTGGTGGGCGAGGGGCCACTGATTCTTCCTTCACCCAGAGACACGCAAGCCTAGAGCCACCCCTGCTAGCAGTAATAGCTGTGGATGACCTTCAAGGCAAGGAAAGCATCCAAGTTCCTTTTAAATGCAGTTATGGAATTTTTCATAGTGACTTCCTGTAGTAAGAAATTCCTCATCTTAACCTTCCTACTATGAAGAACCCTTTAAAAAAAACAAAAATCTATTAACCCTTCGCACTCTCGCATGCAATTGTTCAAACAAATGCATTCACAGATTCACTCATCCAGGCACAACTGTTATCCCTACAGCTAAGTTAAAAGCCGGGGTTTTAGTTCACAGAAGAATGCATTCTTATGCTTAGTCACCTATACTGCGCAGAAGTACCCAGGTAAACATAGGTGTCCTAACTCTGGCCCTGTAACATGCATAGTGCAGACATGCAAACACATTCATTGCATCAAACCTATCAATGGATTAGGAGCACACATCCTGACGTCCTCTCCTGGGACAGACAGTGCATCTTACCAATCGCACAAGGGAGCTAACGTTATGTGTCCATGTGCACCATGCACATACACCAGCATAAGCTGTGTGCATGCTGACAAACACATACAGGGGAAGGAGGGAGTGCACTGAATTAGACCCTAGCCACAGGGGTCAGTAACAAGAACAAAATACATATATCCAGGCACATCGCTTAACAAGAAAAAAATACATATATCCAGGCACATCGCATTTTTGCTGTTTTCTAGCCACACCCCCTTCAGCACCTCCCTTTCCCTAATAACTTATTTAATGTCCTAACTAGAGGCAATGTGCCTGGATAAATGTATTTTTTTCTTTAAAAAAAACAGGTGTTAAATCTTCTTTCCTCCATACGCAGTTCATGTCTTTTTGTTGTTTGTACAGACCTGGGGATAAAACACTAACTGGCCAAGCTTTTATATATGTTATATTGCCCTTAGATGTATTTATACATGGTAATCTAATCAGGGCCGGATTTGTGCTTTTTACCGCCCAAGGCCGCTATCACCGGCCGCCCCGACAAACAGCTAGTGCCCTATCATATGCACACACTTTTATTGGTCCCAGTAATCAATGTTTTTAAAGATGCTTAATAACGATGTAATTTTACTTAACAATAAACCTTCCAATTGATTGAATTGAACAGTGTTGATGGTGCCAATCGACTACAAAGGTCCAATTGTCAATTGTTTTATCAGTTTGTTTTGTGGATCGGAATGGTCTGAAATGATTGGAATGGTAAATAATTTTTATTCTATTTATGGACCAAATCGATACTTTCCGCTCTGATAAGTTGGAGCTAGTGGAGGGTGGAGTTTGACTTTAAAAGTGATGAGAGACAGTTCAGGTCACAGACAAAAAGCTGCTCATGTTTGCTGCCCCTTCACTCCCTGAGTTCCAGATACTTGCCCAACTGCTGCAGTTCACATGTTTGCAGGTTGACTGCATGAGTGTGCCAGCCTGAAGCCCACCCCTTGCTTCCTGGTGCCCTAGGCCATGGCCTATGTGGCCTTGCCTCAAATCCGGCCATGAATCTAATCCCCTCAAAGTTGTCTCTTTTCCAAGCTAGAGTAGCTAATATCTAATCTTCCTTGGTAAGTGAGACCTTCCCTCCCTTTGACTAATTTAGTTGATCTTTTTTGTAACAGTTCTGGGTAAAATGACTACTGTACAGACAATGCATCAGATTTATCTACAAGCATCTCCAGACTCCAACAGTGATATGACAAGTGTCCCACCAAGTGACTATTTTTCTGATGCAGATTTTCCTATAGGAATTCTTTGGAGTCAGTTTTTCTGCATCCATTCTGCATCTAATCTGCGTGTAGTGAAAACAGGCCCTTAGTGTGGACAGCGCAGCTTAGTATGGACAGCACAGTTGTGGGCGGCGGCTTAGTGTGGGCGGTGGCTTAGTGCAGCGGTTGTGATGTGCGCAAGAAGCTGCATCTGTGCATACTTAAACACGGCAGTTTAGTGTAGGCAACATAGTTGTGAGTGAGCGGTGTCTTAGTGTACTGTAAGCGGTGCAGTTGTGGGCGGTGGCTTAGTGTGGAGGGTACAGCTGTGGGCGGGGGCTTACTGTGGGCTGTGGCTTTAGTGCCGTGTGTGATTCTTTTGAGAATCGTGAGTTTCCTGGTGTGAAATAATATAATAATACATGTGCCTATAATAACATAATATACATATTAAAAAATGTCATGTCCCTTCAAGGAAAATGCCTCGTTCTTTTCTGGTGAAGACAAAGAAGGCGCACACTTACCAGAATCGCTACTCAGATGAAGCATGGACTCCAGGGGATGGCCCTGTCACAGACGTATATGATGGTTAGTATATTTTAGTTACAACCTCTGCAGTGATTACCAAGATATGAATCATTGTATTGACAATGTACTGTGGAGAAAACAGCTGTGTGTAAATAGGAACATTAATCATGAGACTCTTTCCTCCTTAGGAACATTGCCAATAACGCGATTTATAAACTCAGTAATTAAACACATGACTTCCTTGTTTACATAACACACAGCCAACAAGTAAGGAAGAATGGCTCAGTCCATACAGCACTGAGGCAACACAGGTGTTACATAGAGCACTATGGCAAAATGGACCTGCTGCACCCAGGGCCACGGCAAAATGGCTGCAAGATATGATATGGGGAAAACTAGTTCCTAAAGGTACCCATCCACTATTAAATGTTTTGGGAATTAATTTGATAAAAATACTAACTTGAACAAAAATTCTACTAAAAAGTAGTAGCAGTAGGGTATTGTACCGTGTTAGCCATCAGTAAAAGCAAGAAGTTTTAAATCAGGATGATACCATTTATTGGCTAACTACAAATGAATAAGCTTATTCATTTGTAGTAAGCCAATAAATGGTATCATCCTGATTTAAAACTTCTTACTAAAAAGTAGGTTTCTTTCTAAACTTTATTAATAGGAACTGGTGGGCCGCACTCCGACCACATGTTCTTTAGGACTAACTAAAAAACTATCACCTCAAAAGAGGTATGACAACTTAGACACTTAAAACAGGTATGGAAGCACCCAGTGCATTAAAGATAGGCTAATAAAGTTGTTGATTTTATAAAACAGAGACGTAATCTTATCTTTCTTGAAGAGTTTGGACGGGTCTTTTGAAAAAGGTGTATTATTTGGGCGCATAAAATTGACAATGCATTTCGGGGGTGCTTGCCTGCTTCCTCAGGTCAGTGAAAAAACAGGTGCTCATGCTTGCTACTCTGCCATAGCAGTTAAGGCACCTGTTTTTTCACTAACCTGAGGAAGCGGTGCAAGCACCCACGAAACATGTTGCCAATTTTATGTGCTCAAATAAAAGACCTTTTTTCAATAGACCGTTCCAAATTCTACAAGACAGGGAAGATAGGCTAACAGATTTATTAAATTATTTTCTACCGCCCGCCAGTGCAATTCGGGTGCAATTTAAATGCAGCCGAATTGCAGCAGTTGTAACACCATGTGTGTCAAGCGTTGACACATGGTGGTGTTACTAGGCAGCGCAGGAACGCGACATGTCAAGTCTAAACGTGACTGCGCGCGTCTGAGATCTCACTCCGGTCTCAGATACTAACAAGTGCCTGACTGGTGCAGGAGAGCAGCCGACAGGCAGTGACTTCATCACTTGTCAGCTGCTCGTGTGAAAGAGTCCTTACTCCTGTCAGGTGCAGCTCTGTGGAATGTTTATTTACAACGAGTTCTGAAGCCAGTATAAAATATACCTGGCCCCCGAGAATGCTCTGGGAGGAATGCAGTTTTCTTGCGCTTTTAGGGATCATTCACAAGAACACAATGTGGGACTTCACATCGACGCTCACAACAGCCTCTCACATTTGGTTTTCTCATTTTTGCTTGCATTTTTTTTTTTTTTGCAGTTATAAAATCATGCAACAGGTCTGCTTTTCCATGTGTGATTTGCAATTAACTCAAGTTTTAGGGCTCGTTTCCACTATTGCGTTGCGGAATCGCCGGCGAATCACCGCAGGCGAAATCGCTTGTGGGTGCAATTCCGCATATGTTTTTTGCCGCGATTTCGCATAGGTTAGGGTAATGCGATTTTAACCATGTCACTGCCTGTGTGAATTAACATGGGTACCTATGCGAAATCGCATGTGAATTCGCGGAAAAAACGCATGGGGAAAAGGCATCCGATTTCCCTATTAAATACATTGTGTGCGATTCGCCTGCATTCCACACGCAGGCGAATTCTGAGGGGTCTGCCGTGCAGATTTTCCCCGCACACAAAAACGCTCCGCACAACGCACAAGCGGAAACAGGCCCATCCACTTGTATTGGCTGTGCGAATCCGCATGCGGACAACGCTTGCGGATTCGCTATAGTGGAAACGAGCCCTTAAAGTGTTGTTTCAAATTACCATGCATTTTTGAATTAAATTACGCACAGTTTTATGTTAACTTCATTGTTATTCATCGAAAATTCGCAATCAGAAATCGCATACTGACATGCACAAAAGTCGCAAAACCACAGAAGAAAAATACTTGCAAAAGTCACAAAGTCACAAAACGCAGAAACATACACAGGGGAGTAGCCCCTCCAACTGCCGGGGGGCCCAAAGGTGTGGCGGGCTCCAATTATTAAGCCTTCCCTCCAGTACCCCAGATCAGGTGTTTTTGTGGCTACACTTGTTATGGGTGTGAAGATCCTGAGGGCCACACCTGTTTTATGAGCCTTGTAAGCAGGGCAGTTTCTAGGCTAAATTGAGGGTGTAAGAATTGCCCCCCCACCCCGTGGACTTGCGAATCCTTACTCTTTAGGGACAGTCACACAGTCACAGGCTCCAATTAGATCTGCCTCCTTACTAGTGACCAGCCGCTCATCCAGGAGGAAGCAGGGACCAGGAGAACACACAGGCGAAGAGAGCCCTGAAAGCTGACTCCTCCATGGATGCTGCGCACTGACAGCCTGCAGTACCGCTACAGGACATCAGGTGTCAGCACACGGTGGTGACGTGATGATGACTTGACGTCTGACGCAGGCAGCCCAGGAGGAGTCAAGGAAGGTGATCGCACTGGTAATCTTCTTTCTTCTTCCATTTGGCTGCACCGCACGTGACTGGCTCCCTAGCACCTAGCGGTTATGTCCTTCTGCCTGCGCCCCCCCCTCTTGCACAATTGCTGGTCCACGCCCAGGGCGATCGCCCTGCCCGCCCTGCCCAAGAAACGTCACTGCTTGTAAGATGGGCCCTCAGGCTGTGAGGATCACAAGGGATAGGCAAGGGAAATGGTGTAAGCATGAAGGGGGCCCCATAAGCGTTTTGCTGAGGTGCTCCATGATTTGTAGTTATACCCCTAAACGTACATGCAGAAAAAACACGGAAAATTGTTTTACCGCCGGGATTAACCAACAACCACGCTGAAATGAATGGGATCGTTCATCTCAATGCATTTACCGTCATTTACCGGTAACTGTGTGAATATCATGGTCAATCTTAATTTCTTAGTCGCTGCATGGAGCGCCCGCGGTAGTTGTGTTCGACGTTACTGGGCCCCCCATTCTGCTCGGCTGCAGAAAATTGTCCAGCATCAGCTAAATGAGACTTCCCCAGATGCCCGACTGAACCTGCCCTAAAACAAAGATTTCTCATTTGAAAACTGCTGGAGAAAGCAGCTTAGGCCCAGTGCACACCGAGCGGTTTTTGGAGCGATCCGCCGGCCGCATCCGCCTGGAAAAATGCTTGGCTAATGTATTGCAATGGGATGGTGCACACTGGCGGTTTGAGGTTTTTGCCAAGCCGCAAACGCGCCTCCTGCTGCGCGTTTGCGGTTTGCTAGAAAAAACCTCAAACCGCCGGTGTGCACCACACATTGAAATACAATAGCCAAGCGTTTTCACTGGCTGATGCGGCTGGTGGATCGCATACAAAATCCGCTTGGTGTGCACCCGGCCAAATATCTGCTCTCTGCTCCCAAAACCGCTAGCGGTTTTGGTGTGCACTGGGCCTTATGCTGGGAATACACGTTTCGTTTTTGCCTTCGTTTTAGCCTTCAATTCGTTCAGTAAACGAATCGAGTGTTGAAAACGTATGTGAAAATAGTCATAATCTCATTATAGTTTCGATTAATAGACCTCAAAAACGAACGACTAGTGATCGAACATGTTTGATATTATCTCTCTTTATCCATCTAATCGAGCCATTGGTAGGCTTGATGGCTGTTCAGATCGATTAAATGTTCGTTTATGTTAGTCCGTCCCTGTAAAAAGGGATTTTCGTTTCGTTTCTTTGCAGCCTTCGATTATTGGAAATACGAAACCATCAGAATCGAAAAAAAAACGAAACCGTGGGTGGTGATATTAACCGTACGTTCGATTATTTCGGGAACGAAAAGGACAAAAGGCACAATCGAAACGAAGGCTAAAACGAAGGCAAAAACGAATCGTGTATTCCCAGCATTAGAGGAGTTCATGTGAATGAGCCCCCAGGGCCCAGCTACACATGGTGCTGCCTTTGGACATTAGATGAAGTCTCATGGAGCAATCAGGTGTGGCTGTGTGACTCAACCTGTGCAGTGCTGACAGTTATTCCCAGCCCTTCGGGCTCATTCAAATGAGCATCATGCAAATACACCATTGTGTGTCTGTCTTCTACCTGATCTGTGAGCGAGTGTAACTGTTTCTCTGGAAATGACCTCTGCATTTGCATCCCCATCAGCTTCTCTGCATAAAGGAAAGGCAGCATTTATGTTATAAGCCAGAAGTGCCACTCATCCCTCCCACTGTGATCAGGGCCACCTTTGTACATTGCATGGTTACACAGAATGGCCCAGTGCACACCAAAACCGCTAGCAGATCGTCAAAACGCTAGCAATTTTTGGAGCTGATTTCAGAGTGAATCTAGGCATGTTTAGAGACGTTTTCTAAACATGCCTAGCGTTTTTTGGGAGCGTTTTTGTGTAGCAGATTACAAATATTGTTACAGTAAAAGCTGTTACTGAACAGCTTCTGTAACAAAAACGCCTGGAAAACCGCTCTGATCTAGCGTTTTCCACAGCGGTTTGTGTTTTTCCTATACTTTACATTGAGGACGAAACGCTTTTGAAAACCGCAAACATGCAGCAGGAGGCACGTTTGAGGTTTGGAAAAAGAACTTAAACTGCTGGTGTGCACCATCCCATTGAAATACATTAGCCAAGCGTTTTCACTGGCGGATGCGGCTGGCGGATCGCTGCTAAAACCGCTCATTGTGCACTGGGCCAATGTCAAGATTGAATGTTCCTCTGATAAACTAGATAAGATCACAAAAATAAGGGACGGTTCACACATGCACGAAACGCGCCCAAGCTCTGTCTAATCAATCTGCATCTGTAAAGACAACCATATGCACAGCTCAGCCCTTCTGCCCGCACAGTAAGCATTGGTTTGTGGCAGATTTCTGACTAGTACAGGTGATACTTATCCAGGGCTGCAATGCATTCTATTGTGTGCAGTTAGCACTGGTTTGTGCCAGATGTCTGAGTAGTACAGGCCATACTTCTCCAGAGCTGCAATGCATTCTGTTGTGTGCAGTGAGCACTGGTTTGTGCCAGATGTCTGAGTAGTACAGGCCATACTTCTCCAGGGCTGCAATGCATTCTGTTGTGTCCAGTGAGCACTGGTTTGTGCCAGATGTCTGAGTAGTACAGGCCATACTTCTCCAGGGCTGCAATGCATTCTGTTGTGTGCAGTTAGCACTGGTTTGTGTCAGATTTCTGAGTAGTACAGGTTATACTCCTCCAGAGCTGCAATGCATTCTGTTGTGTCCAGTGAGCACTGGTTTGTGTCAGATTTCTGAGTAGTACAGGTTATACTCCTCCAGAGCTGCAATGCATTCTGTTGTGTCCAGTGAGCACTGGTTTGTGCCAGATTTCTGAGTAGTACAGGTGATACTTCTCCTGGGCTCCAATGCATTCTGCTGTGTGTAGTGAGCACTGGTTTGTGCAGATTTCTGCAGATTGAGTGCCCAGGTCCAACCAAGTACACAGCTGGCAGTAAAGTGATATAGAAAAATAATTTATAGTAATATTAAAGGAAGGAACTGTGGTAAAAATTAGTTAAGAAAATTGCTTTTTTATTTTTACAATATTAATTTATAAATTATTTAGTCAGTGTTTGCCCATTGTAAAATCTTTCCTCATTTCGATCGCTTTAATTTCTGAAATTTATCACATGTGGCAACATCTTTAGTCCTGTTAAATGCAGCTCTGCGGAATGTTTTTTTTCCTGAGAACTCTGAAGCCAGTGAAAATAAAACCTGGTCTCCCAGAATGCTCTGGGAGGAGAATTCCACATAACTAAACAGCCTAAGCTACACATCAATGGAGGGTGTGTCTACATACCAATATTCAGCAATACATAGATAGAGGAAGTGTTTTAATGATGGAACCAGGATATTTACCATAAAAATGGGTATCCTGAATATTTCTTGCATTCTACTATATGTCACTACAGTGCCTCTTTAACGTGTACCTGAGGTAACACATCTGACATGATAAACATGTGTAGGTACAGTGCCAAATATTAGTAACCAGGCTGTTTTTCTTTTTCTTTTTTTCTTTTGCTGCCTGAAAGAGTTAATTTTCAGGTATGCAAGTGATAGCTTCTGTTTTGGTAGAAATATAGTAAACCCCACACATCAGCAACAGCCATCAAAGTTTTCCTGGCAGAATATAACTTGTGAGGGCATGGGAAAGATAGAAAAAGGTCAATAGTTCATGTATTTTAACTCTGGGAGAGGGACACTTAATAGCCTGCCATTGAGCAGAGACCATAAAACATTTACATATAAAATAAAACCATGCAATATCTAAAAAAAAGGTCATTTTTAGGAGTGGGAGAATACATACAATTGTTTATCTCATCAGTTATTTTCACCTCGGGTTCACTTTAAGCTACAAAATAATTTGTGTATCTCCTATACATATCACAGCGACTTTTTTTTTAAATGAAGGTGGATTTTATTCATGAAGGTGGGGTTTCGCTTTAAGGTATCCTCTAGAAGTTCCGTGTAACAAAGCTGGCCCTGATTTGTGTTACTTCAGTTTAGATGTTCTGGGAACAACAAGGATGCTCCGCTGTAATATTTTCTCAGCTCAATCAGAGCCGGATTCAGAAACATGAATAAATTGGCCCGGAGTCTATACAAACATTGTGGTTTTTCTCGCACACACACTATGTCAACAGATGCGTTTTGTTGCAGAGGTTTTAGCAAATTATACACGAATCTCACACAGAGCCGTAGTGCCAGCGCTGGGCCATTAACCAGACTCAGACTTCAATAATCCAAAGGCAGCAAACGGTACCCAGCGCGGTGCGCAGCCCAGCATCAGCAGAGTCATTTTGTGATGAATTAAAGTGGACCTGAACTCCTGCACAGGACAGAAGCAAAGCATAAAGAAATGCACCCCGTATGTATTTAGAGTTTAGCCTGATTCTCCCTCATCTGTGCCTAATCACCACTGCAATTCGATCTCTCAATTGTGTCAGGTCAGGTATCTCCTCTGTCAGAGCAGCTAATTTGTAAACACGGGATGTTAACAATAGGTCTGCTTCCATGAAAGCAGGAAGTAGACATGCTGCAGATGTATTGCAGGATTTGAATCAGCTGTAACAAAGAATGTTTTTCTTCAGGCTGGTTTCACAGTGGGACATTAAAGTCGCATGTTACAGCAGCCAGTAACGCAGCCTAACTCACAGCACTGTAAAATCAATGTGCAGTTCACAGTGCACATGTTGCATTACATAATAACGCAGCACGTTTAAACAAAGTGCTGCATGCTGTACGTTATACTGGGCTAAGCCACGTTAGGCTGTTTGCACATGCTCAGTAATGTTGGAGGAGGAGGTCTCCCCTCCTCCTCCGAGGCCAGCCACATGGCTAATTAATATTCACTGCACTGTGGTGATTCATGGTGGTACTGTAGTGTTGTCTGGATCATGAACGAATTATTCATTTGATCCGGATCTTTTTTTGTGAGTCGTATCATCCGGATCATCACAATTAAAGATTCGGTTCACAGTGGATGTCTGTCTGAAAGAAACAGGAACATACAGAATGTACAGTGCAGGGAAAGTCCTGTCCTGCTAGTCATTTCACCCAGTCTGCTTCCCTAGTAAAATGATTCAAATGATTCGGTTCAAAGATCCGGATCTTTTCAATGATCCGATTCAAATGATCCGAATCTTTAAAAAGATCCGGACTTCCTATCACTAACCTGGAGCGGCTGCTTTGAGAGCTGCATAACGCAGCTCAATCTGACGTCCAAATTCAACACCACCATGCGTTGCGTTAGGGGCACATTATGCGACCATAACGTCCCCTAAAACGCAACGTCTTGGTGGGAAAGTAGCCTAAAGGTTATTATGCTGTTGCATATCTTTTAGAACAGAGAGGAAGTTCTGAGTTCAGGTCCGCTTTAATAGACTGTATGTGATGTAAGCATGTAAGAAAGTATACATTATTTATCTTCAGACTAAGTTTAAATGACCTTTTAATCAAACATAAAATCAGTACTAGGATTTTGCAAAGGGGTAGGTTTATGTTGAAATGGGACCTGTGCTGTGATTGGACAGTTAAGGCACACCAGTACTGAGTCCTGTTGAAAAGCAGGGGGATCGATCTGTCTTAAAGGGACACTATGGCAAAAAATTGTAAAATTTAAAATATGTGCAAACATATACAAATAAGAAGTACATTTTTCCAGAGTAAAATGAGCCATAAATTACTTTTCTCCTATGTTGCTGTCACTTACAGTAGGTAGTAGAAATCTGACAGAAGTGACAGGTTTTGGACTAGTCCATCTCTTTATAGGGGATTCTCAGTGATATATTTATTTTCAAAAGCACTTAGTGAATGGCAGTTGCTCTGTCCAACTGCCAAAAAACTGTGTAGCGAGCAGGGAAGTGGCCAGCATCATTGTTTAAGTCCTTTTTAGGGAATATCTTTATAAAGAATAAAAGCTTTGCTGAGAATCCCCTATGAAGAGATGGACTAGTCCAAAACCTGTCACTTCTGTCAGATTTCTACTGCCTACTGTAAGTGACAGCAACATAGGAGAAAAGTCATTTATGGCTCATTTTACTCTGGAAAAAATGTACTTCGTATTTGTTTATGTTATGTTTGCACATATTTTACATTCTACAATGTTTCACTATAGTACCCCTTTAACACCTGGCCCATGAAAACACACTCTGGCCTTTGCAGTGATGCAGAGGCAAGTGGATGATGTAGTGGGGGGGGGGGGGGGGGGGGGGCTAGACATCTTTGTACAGAAGCCTAGGTTACAATGTCTTTCTGGGGCTTAGGCATCAGGAGAGGGAGGGCTCTTGAGACAATAAGGTAAAGTTTAAAGAGACTCTATAACAACATTTTCAGCCTTATTTCTTCTATACTATAAGTTCCTATAGCTGTTCTAATGTGCTCTGTCTTACTGCAGCCTTTCCTTGTTGCACAGTGTCTGTGTTATCTCTGTTTTATAATCTAATCTCTCCTCTGTCGGGTCTGTCGGGCTGAGGCAGTCAGACTGCAATGTGCTGTGCTGCTTGTGATTGGTTAGAAGCTATACACACCCTCTCCAGGCCCCTTGCAAACTCCGTATGACTCATACACTGACCTACTCTCAGCCTATCACTTGCTATGTCTTTTGTTTGTAAACACTGCCTAAAACTGGCAATTACAAGCCAGGATTGCAGCAGGAAGTGGCAGAAACAGAATAGGGGGCCCAGGAGAACATAATGAATAGAATGGTATTCTTTTTATTGTAAGAATTTTACAGTACAGATTCTCTTTAAGCATTAGTAAAATATCTGTAAATTGCAGTGATATTTTGCTATCAGAATTACCACTGACCAGCAGTGCTGCTTGTGAATTTTTGCAAAAGTCATTTTGGTGATAAAATAGCTTGTGTTTTCACATTTTTTGCTTAGACGCAAAAATCTATATTTTTACCGCAAAAAGAGCGAAAACAATATTTTGACTGTGACTATTTTTCAGCGAACACACGAAAAATTGTGAAAAACAAAACTTGATTTTTGATGGAATTTTCGCTTAAAAAATCAAAATTGAACATTATTGTTGCAAAAATTAATGCAAAAAATAAAATATATACTGCTGCCCAATAGTAGAATATTGGTGATTTTATGGATATTCTATTAGCGGCTATTTCCAGCTCTCAAATTTCTATGGCGTCTTTTTTGCATGTACGCATACATAAATGCCCCATCATATCTACCAAGAAAAGAAAAATATACTGTACTTTTTGAAAAGTGAAGTAATTATATTGTAAGCACCTCTCCGACTTCTAGCAAGCTGCATTCAGTAGTTCCTTAGTGCAAGCACAGTGGGAGTTCCTTTCCAGTACAAAGCAGGTCACCTGATCCAGTTCACCACCTCCCACTGCTGAGAGAGATTAACTGTTAGCAGCCAGCACTGCAACCATAGTTTAGTAGCTCCGCCCTGCTCAGCTCTTGACTCATTTTTGATGCCAGAATAAAAAATGACAAATTAATTGTTTTAATGTGACTTTTACAGTACAACAGTGTGCCAAGGGCCCACCAGAAGGGCCTCAGCTCTGCAGTGACCAAAAGGAAAATACTCCTGAGGATCTGGCCATAAGAAAGTCTGAAGAGTACCAAGAAGACGACAAGGAGAAACTGTCAGTCTTGACCAAAAGTAATGCTGTACCTTCCATTCCAGGTACAGTTGTAAAATATCATTCAAAATCTGCTTAAAGATGCAGTGAACCAAACACATCCAGCCTTTTCACAATGCCCTGATCAAAGCTACACATTGGTACCCCCCTCCCCTGGACTTCTACTGCCCTTGCTACACACTTTATTTTAGCAGAACCACCACCAAAGATTTCAACGCCGCTACCGAGAACCCAGTTTTCTTGGTAGTGACAGATGATGGGTAGCCAGGTATGCCCCTACATATTAGTATCACAGTAGATAGCCTGATGTTCGCCAATTAATATAAGGTAGTTAAATGTGCCCCCAGTATTAGGTAGTTCCTCCCAGTATAGGTAGCTAGATGTGCCCAAATGATTAGGTACCCCCTTCAGTATAGCCAGATGTGCCCCATCAGTATAGCCAGATGTGCCCCCAGTATTAGGTAGCTCCTTCCAGTATAGGTACCCATATATACCCAAATGATTAGGTACCCCCCTCAGTATAGACAGATTTTCCCCATCAGTATAAGTAGCCACATGTGCCCCCAGTATTAGGTATCTCCTCCCAGTATAGGTAGCCAGATGTGTCTGCATGATTACCTAATCATGCAGGCACATCTGGCTCAGTATAGGCAAGAGAAGTGTCCACCAGCATAGGTAGCTTTATGTACCACCTGTAATGTCAGGCTTGGCAAGTTATCAGTTCACAGCTCAGCTCCTATGCCCCAATCTATCCCCACCTTCTTCACCCTATGTGGCGCGTCCCCGCTTGAACGGGAGGTGAGGAAACCACACCTGCCCGACTTTGGTTACACCCAGGCCTTGTAGGTGCAAGGTATAGGAGCTGAACGTAGAGTGAACTATGTAACTCACTAGAACCTAACAGGAGATAAGCAGAGTCCAGTAACAATCCGAGTTCATATACGTGCAGTCAGAAGTATTGAGGTACACAAGGAGCAGGCGAAATCAAGGTCAGGTAATCCTAGGTCGGTCCAGGCAGAGATCAGAGAGTAGTCCGGGATCAGGCAGAAGGTCAGTTCAGGCGGAAGGCAAAGCGTAGTCAGATTCCAGGCAGAGGTCGGTTCCCAGGTAATCAATAAGCAGTATATCACACCCAGCAAAAGCACACAGCCAAAGCTATCACAGGCAGCACTCAGCAGGTTTAAATACTTCATGCAACCAATCAGTGGTTGACCACATGCACACAGCAGCCAATCACACGCAGGCAGTAATCCTGTTTAAGTGTCAGCTGAAGAGATCAGCTGACACACGTAGCAATACATGTTAGCTGGCTAACTACTCAGCTGACTAACAAAACCTCCTGGCTGTGTTTTAGCTATAGCATACTGGTTAAAGGTATCGCCTCTGACGTGCGAGGCCAGGGTTCAACTCTGGCCAGGGACAGCATTCACATTTTATATTTATTAAATAAACCCCTGTCAGCTGACTACCCTGTCAGCTGACTACCTCTGTCGCCACCTCAGACCATACTGTGGCCGAGAGGAGCGAGACATCCGCCCACCAGTATGCGCAGAGCGATCCCCAGTGCACGCATCAGCAGCGGAGGATGGCCGTTGACATGCGGAAGTGGAGGACCCGACGCAACTCTCGTCAGGAGCGGTCGCATTGCGGGAACCTCCAGGTGAATTCCTAACACCACCAGTATTAGTTAGGCTCTATATATTCGGACCTCACACTCATGAATAGTCATGGTAACATTTTAAGTGGGTACAATCAGCTACAAGATGAGGGACTTCACCATTCAAAGTAATCAAGCAAGACAGCAGTCTGCACTAATCAAACTGTTGTTTTGGGGACCCATAGTGCTCCTTTATTAAGGAGAGTAATAAAATTAAAGCTGTTGACACCAGTTGGGAACTCTTGTGATTCCCCTCATGAGGTGGAGTGCAGGAGTGAGTGCAGGCTAATGCCTTGCTTGATTGAACAGTATTGGGTAGGCCTCCAGAATAAGGTGAAAATGTGCCCCCCTTCTCCCCGGTATAGTTAGCCATGCGTCCAATTATTAGGCGGCCCCCTCAATATAGCTAGCAGATGTGTCCCCAGTATTAGGTAGCCCACAGTATATATAGCAGATGTGTCTCTTACCTCAGTACTAGGTAGCAGATGTGTCACCAATATTAAAGAGGAACTCCAGCCTAAACAAACATACTGTCATTAAGTTACATTAGTTATTTTAATTAAAATAGATAGGTAATATAATCTATTACCCACACTGTTTTAAAATAACAGGCAAATGTTTGATTTCATGGGGGCAGCCATCTTTTTGGTTGAAAGGAGGTGACAGGGAAGCATGAGACACAGTTCCAACTGTCCTGTGTGCTGATCACCACTCCCAGTTGCTAGGCAACGTGAATAACAACATAGGAAATCCTATCATGCTTTGCACAGCATCAGGGAAAAAAAGCCTGGGCATTTTCCTTTGATGGGTGGAGCTTAGCAAAAAATGCAGCTAAAAATTATGCTTTGTTAAGAAAAACAAAGTTCTGATGCTGTGAAACTGTTAAAGAAACACCCAGCCTCTTCAGTTCTGCTGAGTAGATTTTTATTCCGGAGGTTCACTTTAAGTAGCCCACCCTTTCCCCAGTATAGGTAGCAGCTGCCGCCAATATTAGGCAGATCCCTCCTGTAAAGGCAGAGCCGGATTAAGACCACACAGGGCCCCAAGCAGAGCAATAAATTTAGGGCACCCCCTCCTCAGCCACCCTGTTGAAAGAATGTCCTTCCAGTATAGGTGGCCAGATGTCCACCTTAGGTGGCCACACACCATGCAATCCGACTGTACAATCAAACACCACTTTTACCACTTTCATGTAGTATAAGAGACTAACTGAAAAATATATCCAAGTCACAGTTAATCGATTGCTTTTATACTACATGGATGTTGGTAAGATTGTATAAAAATTGTACAGTCAGAGCAGTTTGTCTAAATGATGATGCTATGCTATCATGGAAGAAAAACTAACTACCGATGTACTTGTAGCCTTCCTGGCTAGCAAGCAGCTTCTGCTGTTTGAACGCTGGACAGAGATCACACAGAAACATTAGTTATTCCAGCCCCCAGCCTGTGTCTGACAGCTTTACAAGCTAAGGAGAGTTGGAAGGTTTCAGGAGGGAAACACTGTATCTGTCTTGTCTATGTTACAGAGAGCATTCCTGCAGACTTTGTTTTTAACGGACCTTAAAGAGTTACATGAACAGGGGCAATAAATCTTTATTCGGGTGGCCGGGGCACTTGACCTTTCACTAGATCAAAGCAACTGTCTCTGTTGCCTGGTGGATAATCTGGCTCTGTGTAAAGGTAGCAGACAGGGCCGGCCCTAGACTATTTGCCGCCTGAGGCAAAAAAAAAAAATTTCCGACCCCCCTCCCCCGCCGCTAGGCCCAATACCCCCGTCCTGCCAGCTACACCTCCAGCTCGGCGGCCGGCTCCCCGCACCCACGGACGGGCGGGTGCCGCCCCTGGAATTTTGCCGCCTGAGGCAAAAGTTTCACCCCGCCTCATGAGCGGGCCGGCCCTGGTAGCAGATGATCCCCCCAGTATAGGTAGCAGATGTAGTATTAAAGAGAACCCGAGCTTCAGCTTGGGTTCAGAATGGCATACTTCCCTAAGGAGGTGGAAGACTCTGGATTCTAGTGAGACTTCCCAGCGTCCTCTGGTCACCCTTTGCTGCGCGCAGACACCCCAGCTGATGGGGGCTGTGCTCCTCTTTTGGCAAGAGTGCGGCTGTGCTGCAAAGTATTGGCTCTGGCTTGAAGAGGAGCGGGCTCCAACCGATTACTGACAAGCCCTTGGCGGTAATCTTTGGACGGTCTGCGAGCGTCAAGAGGGGTCTGAAGGATGCCGTGGGAAGCCTAATAAGGATCCGGAGGCTTCCCTCTTCTTAGGTGAGCATTGGATTTTGTACTTAAAGTATGGGAAGGGGGGAGGGTGTTTACTCCAGCTCCTCTTCAACTCTCCAAGCTTGAGCCGGTTGGGTCATGGGGCCCCATGACAATTTTGCAGGGGGCCGATGGACCATTGTTACGCTCCTCTCCACTTGTGCAAGATCTCATTATGTGATACAAAATGTAATTTTAAAAAAATGTATTGATCATTATCTGTTCCAGGCATTGCCCTCTCCTCACTTCCTCTAAAGGCCTACAGCTCACCCACTTTGTCAGCCTTCTACAAGCAGAACTTCTCTTGGGATGCTCTTAACTCTGCCTATAGCTTCAAGCAGATCCCATCACACCTTCACCCCTCCATGCTGCAACACTCCATCAACCTGTACAGCAACTCTCCTATGGCTGAGCCTGACTACGACCATCCCATCAATTACAGCATGACGTACTCTTCAGCTATTGAAACCTACCACTGTGTGAAATGCAGCAAAGTAAGCTTGGGAAAAATAGTATGAATCCTAATAGGAGGGGGAGGGAATTATTCACATCCTCAGAGGAGAGGAGGGAATGGTGTGCATCTTCAGAGGAGAGGACAGAGGGAATTGTGTGCATTCTCAGAGGAGAGGAGGGAATGGTATGCACCCTCAGGGGAGAAGGAATGGTATGCATCCTCAGGGGAGGAGGAATGGTATGCACCCTCAGGCGAGAGGGAATGGTGTGCATCAGGGCCGGGCCGAGGCATAGGCTGGAGAGGCTCCAGCCTCAGGGCGCAGTGTAGGAGGGGGAGCACAATTCATTCAGCTGTCATTCCTAATTGTGCTTGAAGCAGAAAGAAATAATAAAAGGGGATACATGGCAGTGACTGCAAGCCAGATAAATAGATATTAGGGTGTTGGGGAGGTTGTGGGCCCTGTGGCGCTTCTTAGTCTAATAGCAATCAGTGTGTGACGGCTGGGGTGGCAGGGATGGAGGGGCGCACTTTGCTGTCTCAGCCTTGGGTGCTGGAGGACCTTGTCCCTGCTCTGGTGTGCATCTTCAGGGGAGATGGAATGGTATGCATCCTCAAGGGAGAAGGAATGGTATGCATCCTCAAGGGAGAATAAATGGTATGCATCCTCAGGGGAGAGGGAATGGTATGCACCCTCAGGGGAGAGGGAATGGTATGCATCCTCAGGGGAGAGGGAATGGTGTGCATCCTCAGGGGAGAAGGAATGGTATGCATCCTCAGGGGAGAGGGAATGGTATCCATCCTCAGGGGAGAGGGAATGGTATGCATCCTCAGGGGAGAAGGAATGGTATGCATCCTTAGGGAGAAGGAATGGTGTGCATCCTCAGGGGAGAAGGAATAGTGTGCATCCTCAGGGGAGAGGGAATGGTGTGCATCCTCAGGGGAGAAGGAATGGTATGCATCCTCAGGGGAGAGGGAATGGTATCCATCCTCAGGGGAGAGGGAATGGTATGCATCCTCAGGGGAGAGGGGATGGTATGCATCCTCAGGGGAGAAGGAATGGTGTGCATCCTCAGGGGAGAGGGAATGGTATGCAACCCTTTAGGGGAGGAGGAATGGTGTGCATCCTCAGGGGAGTGGGAATGGTATGCATCCTCAGGGGAGAGGGAATAGTGTGCATCCTCAGGGTAGAAGGAATGGTATGCATCCTCAGGGGAGAGGGAATGGTGTGCATCGCCAGGGGAGAGGGAATGGTGTGCATCCTCAGGGGAGAGGGAATGGTGTGCAACCTCAGGGGAGAGGGAATGGTGTGCATCCTGAGGGGAGAGGGAATAGTGTGCATCCTCAGGGGAGAAGGAATGGTGTGCATCCTCAGGGGAGAGGGAATGGTGTGCATCCTCAGGGGAGAGGGAATAGTGTGCATCCTCAGGGGAGAGGGGATGGTATGCATCCTCAGGGGAGAGGGAATGGTGTGCAACCTCAGGTGAGAGGGAATGGTGTGCATCCTCAGGGGAGAGGAGGGAATGGTATGCACCCTCAGGGGAGAGGGAATGATATGCATCCTCAGGGGAGAGGGAATGGTATGCATCCTCAGGGGAGAGGGAATGGTATGCATCCTCAGGGGAGAAGGAATGGTGTGCATCCTCAGGGGAGAGGGAATGGTATGCATCCTCAGGGGAGAAGGAATGGTGTGCATCCTCAAGGGAGAGGGAATGGTATGCATCCTCAGGGGAGATGGAATGGTGTGCATCCTAAGGGGAGAGGGAATGGTATGCATCCTCACGGGAGAGGGAATGGTATGCATCCTCAGGGGAGAGGGAATGGTGTGCATCCTAAGGGGAGAGGGAATGGTATGCATCCTCAGGGGAGAGGGAATGGTATGCATCCTCAAGGGAGAGGGAATGGTATCCATCCTCACGGGAGAGGGAATGGTATGCATCCTCAGGGGAGAGGGAATGGTATGCATCCTCACGGGAGAGGGAATGGTATCCATCCTCAGGGGAGAGGGAATGGTATGCATCCTCAGGGGAGAAGGAATGGTGTGCATCCTCAGGGGAGAAGGAATGGTGTTCATCCTCAGGGGAGAGGGAATGGTATGCATCCTCACGGGAGAGGGAATGGTATGCATCCTCAGGGGAGAGGGAATGGTATGCATCCTCAGGGGAGAAGGAATGGTATGCATCTTCAGGGGGGAGGGAATAGTGTGCATCCTCAGGGGAGAAGAAATGGTATGCATCCTCAGGGGAGAGGGAATGGTATGCATCCTCAGGGGAGAGGGAATGGTGTGCATCCTCAGGGGAGAGGGAATGGTATGCATCCTCAGGGGAGAGGGAATGGTATGCATCCTCAGGGGAGAGGGAATGGTATGCATCCTCAGGGGAGAAAGAATGGTGTGCATCCTCAGGGGAGAGGGAATGGTATGCGTCCTCAGGGGAGAAGGAATGGTATGCATCCTCAGGGGAGATGGAATGGTATGCATCCTCAGGGGAGAGGGAATGGTATGCATCCTCAGGGAAGAGGGAATGGTATGCATCCTCAGGGAAGAGGGAATGGTATGCATCCTCAGGGGAGAGGGAATGGTGTGCATCCTCAGGGGAGAAGGAATGGTGTGCATCCTCAGGGGAGAGGGAATGGTATGCATCCTCAGGGGAGAGGGGATGGTATGCATCCTCAGGGGAGAAGGAATGGTATGCATCCTCAGGGGAGAGGGAATGGTGTGCATCCCCAGGGGAGAAGGAATGGTGTGCATCCTCAGGGGAGAGGGAATGGTATGCATCCTCAGGGGAGAAGGAATGGTATGCATCCTCAGGGGAGAAGGAATGGTGTGCAACCTCAGGGGAGAGGGAATGGTATGCATCCTCAGGGGAGAAGGAATGGTATGCATCCTCAGGGGAGAGGGAATGGTATGCATCCTCAGGGGAGAAGGAATGGTATGCATCCTCAGGGGAGAGGGAATGGTATGCATCCTCAGGGGAGAGGAAATGGTGTGCATCCTCAGGGGAGAGGGAATGGTATGCATCCTCAGGGGAGAAGGAATGGTGTGCATCCTCGGGGGAGAAGAAATGGTGTGCATCCTCAGGGGAGAGGGAATGGTATGCATCCTCAGGGGAGAGGGAATGGTATGCATCCTCAGGGGAGAGGGAATGGTATCCATCCTCAGGGGAGAGGGAATGGTGTGCATCCTCAGGGGAGAAGGAATGGTATGCATCCTCAGGGGAGAAGGAATGGTATGCATCCTCAGGGGAGAAGGAATGGTATGCATCCTCAGGGGAGAGGGAATGGTGTGCATCCTCAGGGGAGAAGGAATGGTGTGCAACCTCAGGGGAGAAGAAATGGTATGCATCCTCAGGGGAGAAGGAATGGTATGCATCCTCAGGGGAAAAGGAATGGTATGCATCCTCAGGGAGAGGGAATGGTGTGCATCCTCAGGGGAAAAGGAATGGTATGCATCCTCAGGGGAGAGGGAATGGTGTGCATCCTCAGGGGAGAGGGAATGGTGTGCATCCTCAGGGGAGAGGGAATGGTGTGCATCCTCAGGGGAGAAGGAATGGTGTGCATCCTCAGGGGAGAGGGAATGGTATGCATCCTCACGGGAGAGGGAATGGTATGCATCCTCAGGGGAGAGGGAATGGTATGCATCCTCAGGGGAGAGGGAATGGTGTGCAACCTCAGGGGAGAAGGAATGGTGTGCATCCTCAGGGGAGAAGGAATGGTGTGCATCCTCAGGGGAGAGGGAATGGTATGCATCCTCAGGGGAGAGGGAATGGTGTGCATCCTCAGGGGAGAAGGAATGGTATGCATCCTCAGGGGAGAAGGAATGGTGTGCATCCTCAGGGGAGAAGGAATGGTATGCATCCTCAGGGGAGAAGGAATGGTATGCATCCTCAGGGGAGAGGGAATGGTATGCATCCTCAGGGGAGAAGGAATGGTATGCATCCTCAGGGGAGAGGGAATGGTATCCATCCTCAGGGGAGAGGGAATGGTGTGCATCCTCAGGGCAGAGGGAATGGTGTGCATCCTCAGGGGAGAGGGAATGGTATGCATCCTCAGGGGAGAAGGAATGGTGTGCATCCTCGGGGGAGAAGAAATGGTGTGCATCCTCAGGGGAGAGGGAATGGTATGCATCCTCAGGGGAGAGGGAATGGTATGCATCCTCAGGGGAGAGGGAATGGTATGCATCCTCAGGGGAGAGGGAATGGTATGCATCCTCAAGGGAGAGGGAATGGTGTGCATCCTCATGGGAGAAGGAATGGTATGCATCCTCAGGGGAGAGGGAATGGTATGCATCCTCAGGGGAGAGGGAATGGTATGCATCCTCAGGGGAGAAGGAATGGTATGCATCCTCAGGGGAGAAGGAATGGTGTGCATCTTCAGGGGAGAGGGAATGGTGTGCATCCTCAGGGGAGAAGGAATGGTGTGCATCCTCAGGGGAGAAGGAATGGTGTGCATCCTCAGGGGAGAGGGAATGGTATGTATCGTCATGGGAGAGGGAATAGTATGCATCCTCAGGGGAGAGGGAATGGTGTGCATCCTCAGGGGAGAAGGAATGGTGTGCATCCTCAGGGGAGAAGGAATGGTATGCATCCTCAGGGGAGAAGGAATGGTATGCATCCTCAGGGGAGAGGGAATGGCGTGCATCCTCAGGGGAGAGGGAATGGCGTGCATCCTCAGGGGAGAGGGAATGGTGTGCATCCTCAGGGGAGAGGGAATGGTATGCATCCTCACTGGAGAAGGAATGGTATGCATCCTCAGGGGAGAGGGAATGGTATGCATCCTCAGGGGAGAGGATTGGTGTGCATCCTCAGGGGAGAGGGAATGGTATGCATCCTCAGGGGAGAAGGAGGTAAGGGGTCAAAGTTTGGCTCCATGATGATGTATAGGGGGTTGAGCACGTCATATGTTCACCGTTTGCTGAGAACACAAACAGCGGAAATTCGTCGGGAACTGTCCACCGGCGAACTGTTCGGGCCATCTCTACTGAAAAAACTGATACTGCAGTAATAAACGTACAGTATATCAACTGCATTGTTGTAATTTTATAAATTGGCCCCTTTCCTCTCACTATAATCTTACTATATTCTGACACGATCCACACAAAGATTGCCATTTTTGATGTATTTACATTTTTTTCCTGTGTTATTATAATCTTAGTATATCTTTGTTTTTTTTGCCTCTTCCTCCAGGTCTTCTCTACATCACATGGTCTGGAGGTCCACGTCCGAAGATCTCACAGTGGAATTCGGCCCTTTGTTTGTGATATTTGTGGAAAGTCCTTTGGTCACGCGGTGAGCCTGGAGCAGCACCTAAATGTCCACTCCCAGGTAAGATATTAACTTATGTGCAGCTGGACACTACCAGGCACCATATCTCAAAATATGGGCGGGGCTAAGGAGATTTAGGTAGGGCCTAGGCAAAGCAGGGGTGGGATTTAAAATGTTACAATATTTGTTTGTGCTTTGCTGACTCACAGAATCCTGTGATGAGCTTTATCTAAGCAGGGGCGGGATTTTAAAATAGTTAAAATATTTGCTGGTGCACTGAGTGCTGACGTAGAGAACTATCATGTTATTCTGCCCAGTACATTTTCAGACTGTTACCCAAAATAAACCTGAACTAAGCTGTCTTTTGTTTGATGCCACCTTTGCCTGCTGGCATCTACTAATGTCTGGTTTACTATGCTTAGGCTCGGTTTCCACTCGTATAGACAAAGTTCTTGTTTGGCATGTTACAAACGGACTGAGTGCAATAAGAACACAAGCCTTAGGCAGGGTTCATATTTATCATTACAAAAAAATAGATTTTTATTCGTATTATGCCCCATTTCCACTGTATTGGCATATGTCTACAAGACGGACAACAAATCCCACAAGTGGAAACTCTCCCCTAAAATGAACATGCGCAATTCACCAGGAATTTGCATGCGATGTGCAAATGTATGCCCCATGCAAAACCCACGACTGCAATCTTAGCAGAAGTGCGATTCTTGTCTTTCATTAGATATGCGGTGAACACATTTTTCGCATATTTGTTGTGAACCCTGCCTTAAAGGACCTCTATCATCATCTTAAAAATGTAAAATGCATGTAAACATATACAAGTAAGAAGTACGTTTCTTCCAGAGTAAAATGAGCCATAAATTACTTTTCTCCTATGTTGCTGTCACTTACAGTAAGAAGTAGAAATCTGACATTACCGACAGATTTTGGACTAGCCCATTTTCTCATAGGGGGGTTCTTAGGATTTTCTTTATTTTTAAAAGCACTTAGTGAATGGCATTTGCTCAGTCCAACTGCCAAAAAAGTGTACAGAGAGCCGGGAGGCTGGCCAGCATCTTTGTGTAAATCTTTTTCAGGGAATGAATTTATAAAGAATAAAGGCCATGCTGAGAATCCCCCATGAAGAGATGGACTAACCCAAAACCTGTGGGTTTCTGTCAGATTTCTACTTCCTACTGAAAGTGACAGCAACATAGGAGAAAAGTAATTTATGGCTCATTTTACTCTGGAAGAAATGTACTCCTTATTTGTATGTGTTTTAAATTTTAAGATTTTCGCGACAGTTCCTCTTTAAGGAAAAACTAAATGGTGATTTTGCTGCCTGTTTGTATTTTTGTCATGTTTACGTATTTCCTGTCTCTTCACAGGAAAGGAGTTTCGCGTGCAAGATGTGCGGAAAGACATTTAAGCGTTCCTCCACCTTATCCACCCATTTGCTCATTCATTCCGACACACGACCCTACCCGTGTCAGTTCTGCGGCAAGCGCTTCCACCAAAAGTCCGACATGAAGAAGCACACTTACATCCATACAGGTAAGGGATTCCCAAAACACACCCTGTAAGTATCAATGAGATGCCAAGAATTTCTCCTTGCATTCAAATTTCATGTACATTATTTGCAGTTTGAAATTGGATTAATCAGAAGAACTTCCTGTCAATTTTATATTGGTTCATGTTCAAGCTGCATAACATTTAAATGAAATTGGAATGCAAAGAGAAATTATTGCATCTCACTGATCATCTCTACCTGCAAGGACCACTTTTTTGAAAGAATCTCCAAATATCAGAGGGACTCCAATGTAACGAAGCCTGTGTGTCCATAAATACTACTAATCCCACCTAGAGCTTGCTGACCTTTCTGTTTTTGGTTAGAAGTGAGGTTCATGTTCCATGGGTGCTTCAATCCCTAGAACCCTAGTGATAATTATAGAGACTATTTGCTGAGTCTAGTCAAAGCACGTTGTGTCGGCCATCGGCATGACTATCAGGAAAATTTTCCACAAACACATCTGTTTTGTTCAGGTATTGTTACTAGAGCACTGATAATGTAAGGTTTAGGTTCACACTGCGCTGTAGCCAGTGGCGTAGAGGCCGTGGTCGCCGCTGTGACCAGGCCTTGCTCCTGGGGGGGCGCTTGTCTTCCCCACGTTGCCATCTTAAAGAACGTAGCGGCAGTGGGGAAGATTAGACGGAGCACACATACACTCACCTCGCATTTGTCCACTTTGCATCACTGCTGCTCTGTACTTCCTGCTTCTCAGGACAGATGGGACCACCAGTGCCTGGAACCGGAACCTGTAAGAGGTGTGTGTGTGTGCGCTTGCACTCTAATCTTATACACTGTGCTCCATATAGCTCTGGTGGTGGTGGTGGTGGGGGGGGGGGGGGGGGGGAGAGATTGTGAGGATGAGCTGCACATCTAGCTACCATACTAAGGTGGAAAGTGTCGGACTGGGAGTTGGGAAAAACTGAGGAAATCCACCTGTTGGCCAAGTAGCAGTAACCCTGTGTGATCACTCCAAATAGAAACCTGTAGCAAGTCCTAACTGTGAGCAGAAACACCTAATTACTGATGCTTGGCCAACAAGTGGATTTCCACAGCTTTACCATCTCCCAGTCCGACACTGGAGGTGGGGGCAGGGGGAAGTTTGGGGGGATGGCATATCCAGCTACCATGCTAGGGTGGGGTGAAGGATAGTGCCACGTCTAACTACCATACTAAGGTGGGAAGGGGGTGAGGTGGGCACGTCTAGCTACCACACTAAGATTGGAGGGGATCTAACTACCACTACCCTATTGGGGTGGGAGGGAGGAACATCTAGCTATCATACCTGGGCAGGAGGGGTGTGAGAGGTGGCGCCTCTAGCTAGTAGGTGGGGGGCATTCCAAATTCTGCATCAGGGCCCCGAAGTCTGTAGCTATGCTACTAGCTGTAGCCACATAATAAATAGCCTAGGTAAAGCGGGGCGGGGCTACATACCAATATACAGCAATAAATAGCTAAAGGAAGGGTTTCCGATGCTAAATCCAGGATATTTAACGTAAAACTGGGTATTCTAAATAATGAACTGCATTTTACTATATGTTGTTACGGTTCCTCTTTAAACAATTGCTTTTTTATGTTTTTTTTTTCTTTAGGGGAAAAACCTCACAAGTGTCAGGTTTGCGGAAAAGCTTTCAGCCAGAGCTCCAACCTCATCACGCACAGCCGTAAGCACACAGGCTTCAAACCGTTCACCTGTGACCTGTGCAGCAAAGGCTTTCAGCGCAAAGTGGACCTCCGCAGGCACAGGGAGAACCAGCATGGACTGAAATGACTCACCGACACCTAAAGGCCTTCATCTGCCAGGAACTCTGAGTCCACCACTCCATTCAACTGCTGAAGTCATGAGAGTGATTAGCAAGCCTTTGTAGGAATTGTCTACTGTTCATCAGAAATAATTAAACATACCTAGATAAGATATGGCATACATCCAGAGGTATGACTACTGGAAGAGAGCATCTAGCAGCTGCAACAGGACCCAAGGCTGTGGAGGTCTCAACTATGCACCCTCACTTCTTCTTCCCAATACAGCCCCCCTTCCATAGCTGGTCATACTGGTTACGGGTGGAGGCGGAACTAAATGCAATGGAGCAGCACGGGTGCAAACGGATCCTACGCAAAGCAATAAGATTCATTCACATTAGTCTGTTTGGAACATATCCGTTCAGTCCATTCCAACAAGTAGAACACAAGTATGGGTCCCGTATGATTATTCCGGATCCCCCGGACAAGTGTAATGCGTAGTAATCAATGTTAGCCTATGAGAATGGACAGTGTCTGTTCACACTAGGTTGGTCGCTGCCTACGTTTGCAAATGAGTCCTCCACCGCTGCTGGCACCACTACTCGGTCCACTGCATGGGGAAACGCCAGTATACAGATCCAAGCCCCATCAGAATCATCAAGCTCCTGTTGGATTGCAACAAACCAATAAGAATCCACCCTAATTTGAGAGAGGATTCCCATTGGTCTGTTGCAGTCCAATGGGGAGCCTGATGCTTCTGATCTGTGTATCAGTGCTTCTTCTGTGCAGCGGACCCGCACAGTAATGACAGCAGCAGAGCCGGATTTACCATAAGGCACTGAAGGTACGTGCCTACAGTAATGACAGCAGCAGAGCCGGATTTACCATAAGGCACTGAAGGTACGTGCCTTATGGCACGTACCTTCGGCGCCTGATGGTGGAGAGGCGGCTTACTCCCCTCCCCGAGCGCTTCCCTATGCAGGGTCCTGCTGAGAGTATACATGAGAGGTTACTCACCCTGCTCTTTCCACTGACGAGATCTCCCTTCAGTCTGAGGCACATCTAGCTACTTAATATTGAGGGTACTTCTGGCTGCCTAATGCTAATCGACACCTGTAGCTACTTATGATGGGCAAGGGAAGTAAGGGAGAAGTGACATCTGGGACAGCCAGCCACTTGCAGTGCGGTTCAACGGGGCTTTGTAGGTTCATGTAGGGTGAAGTCTAGGGTGCCAGGATATCTGCGCCGATAGGCTCCTGTGAGGTAAATCCGGGCCTGGACAGCAACAGTGGAGGAACCCGACTGTGATGGTGACAGGTATACTGAGAAGGTGGAGAGGTGGAACAGAAAACACAAATTAAATACCAATTCCCAACGTAGCAAACTGATCGGATTGAAACAGAAGACCGATTGTTTTTTTACAGGATCAGTTTTTCACCCGTCCATTGTTATTCCGGCCTTATGGTGGCCACGTTGTTATGGTAGGAGTCCTAATGGCCACACTTGTGATATGATGCCTGGCAGATGAGCTCCCAGGAGAGAGGGTTGTTACACGTAGAAAGGAAAGGGCGTGTCATCAGTCAATGCCATCAGGGAGGGCTACCTGTCCCGTCGCTCACTTGTATATGTAAACCGTTTGCATCAGTGGGTGATACACTATACTGCAGACGATTAAGTAACTTATGCTGATTTTATGCAAATTGAGCAGACTAGGCATTTGCATACAATTAGCATGCAGTTTGGATCAATTTAGAACTATTAGCAGGCCCGGATTTACATCACAGGAACCTATAGGCACAGGTGTTTTGACACCCTAATGTTTGCCCTCCACGAACTGCACCACAAGTGTGCTGGCTGGCCCAGCTGTCACTTCTCCCTTACTACCCTTGCCCTGAGTAGGTAGCCACCGGTGTCCCTAAATATTTATAATCAGGGCAGTTTCTAGGCTAAAATGCACCCAGGGCGAGGGTGTTAAAATTGCGCCCCCCCCCCCCCCCCCCGCGGAGCCAGGTATGCATGCCCGCAGTATAGGTTAGCCAGGTCTAGTCGCACTCAGTATAGGTAGCCAGCTATAGGTCCCCCCAGTATAGGTAGCTATGCATAGTATAGGTAGCCAGGCATAGGTGCCCCAGTATAGTTGCCCCCAGTATAGGTTAGATAGGCAGGTGCCCCCAGTTTAGGTTAGATAGGTAGGTGCCCCCAATACAGGTTAGCTAGGTGGGTGCCTCTAATATAGGGAGTCAGAATAGTTGCCCCCAGCATAGGTTAGATAGGTAGGTGCCCCCAGTATAGGTTAGTTAGGTAGGTGCCTCCAATATAGGGAGTCAGAATAGTTGCCACCAGTATAGGCTAGGTAGGTAGGTGCCCCCAATACAGGTTAGATAGGTAGGGGCCCTCCGGTATAGGTTAGATTAGGTAGGCGCCCCCCAGTGTGGTTAGATTAGGTAGGTGCCCCCCAGTATAGATTAGGTAGGTGCCCCCCCAGTGTGGTTAGATTAGGTAGGTGCCCCCCAGTATAGGTTAGATTAGGTAGGTGCCCCCAGTGTAGGTTAGATAGGTAGCTGCCCCCGAGTATGGAGGGGGGAGTCAGCTGCGGGGAGGGCAGCCCGACCTCTTCCTCCCTTCCTCTCCGCGGACCGCCCTCCGTGCTCCCCCCTCCGAGTCTGACTGCAGGGAAGCGCTGTGTAGGGAGGGCAACTCACCTCCCTGGTTCCAATCGACGCCGGTCTCCTCTTCTGTCTTCTCCTCACAGGCGCTGATACACACGCTGCTTCCGGCTAAACAGGAAGCAGTGTGTGTATCAGCGGCTATGAAGAGAAGAGGAGACCGGCGGCGATTGGAACCAGGGAGGTGAGTTGCCCTCCCTACACAGCGCTTCCCTGCAGTCAGACTCGGAGGGGGGAGCACGGAGGGCGGCCCGCGGAGAGGAAGGGAGGGAGAGGTCGGGCTGCCCTCCCCGCGGCTGACTCCCCCCTCCATTACAGCGCCCACAATTCCTTCAGTGCCCAGGGCGCCCGCACGGGGCGCACGGCCCTAGAAACGGGCCTGTTGATAATATATACTTCTGGCTACCTAATACTTAGTAGCTAGAGGTGCCCCCAGGTATTAGGTAGCTAGCTGAAGAGGCCCTCGATTGAAGGGAGATCTTGTCAATGGAATGCTGAGAGCTGGATGAGTAATCTCTCATTTATGCTCCACTTGGGACTTTGCATAGGGAAGGAGGGAGGGAGGCACTCGAGAAGGGGAGTGAGCCGCCTTTCCATCATCAGACGCCTGTAGTCACATGCCTACAGTGCCTTATGGTAAATCCAGCCCTGACTATTAGCACCTCATTGAACATCCCAATTCACCACCCATCCCAGTCAGGATGCAGGAGGGGGTGTGGCTAGGCAGTCACTCAGCCCTCCTCTTGCTGAAGGTAGGCTGCACTGACACTGAGGATGCCAAAATGTGTATGTTTATTTCTTTGTTTTGCACAGAATGTGGAAAGGATAGAATCACTGTCATGTTTTAATGTCTGTCTAGCTCCTCGCTAGTGCCTTGATCACCCTGATCGCTGAAGTGGTGACAGTTGCACCCCCCCCCCCCCCCAACATTACTATGTTGTTAATACACAGAGAAATAGCTAGAATGTCTAGTAATAACACTTTTAAAGTTCACCGATCTAAAAATACCTTATGGAACTGTGGAGGCGGCCATCTTGGTACCGTCTAGAAAAAAAATCTGTTTTCCTGAATGTCTTGTTGATCCTGTGGCTCTAACACTTTCTAAATCACTCACTTGAATCCAATATTCATAGCAGATATTCTGATTCTCCTTTCCACATACCCAGCATTATAACCCGAGGATCAGTATTACAGCCAGGAAATAGGGACATTATTTAAAGTGGACCTCCTTGCTCTCAAAGATAAGCAAGAGCATAATAAACAAACAACAAACAAACACAGAACATTTATATCGCGCTTTTCTCCTGGCGGACTCAAAGCGCCAGAGCTGCAGCCACTAGGGCGCGCTCTATAGGCAGTAGCAGTGTTAGGAAGACTTGCCCAAGGTCTCCTACTGAGTAGGTGCTGGCTTACTGAACAGGCAGAGCCGAGATTTGAACCCCTCAGAGGCTGAGCCCTTAACCATTACCATTATCCAGCCATAATAACCTTTACAGAAAAACATTTCTTTGTTACAGCTGCTACAAATCCTGCATTAAATCTGCAATGTGTCTACTTCCTGCTTTCATGGAAGCAACCATGGGGTTAACATACTGTGTTTACAAATTAGCTGCTCTGCCAAGGCAGCCAACTGACACAGCTGAGAGATCACATTACACCTGTAGTTAGTCACAGATGAGGGGGAATTAGATAGTCTAATCTCTCTAAATACATACAGGGTGCATTTCTCAATGTTTTCCTTCTGTCCTGTGCAAGTGTTTAGGTCCACTTTACAGAGGTCAAGATGGCTGCCTGCATAGCATCCTCTCTAATGACTGATAGGTGTGCTTCAGTGTATACAAACACAACATGGTATTATTTATCAATATTTTTGTATTTATTGACACGTTTGGAGTATGAATGATTTCATTAATTTATGTATATGTAACCTCAAAGTGTATTGGATGCAAGGTAAAATAAAAAAACATGAGCTACTTGCCTAAGAAGAGGCTTCCCACATCCTCCTGGCCCCCACCGTTGCCACGCCCAGACCTCTGGAACACATCTGGCAAGAGCTTGTCAGATATGTTATGTGGCCGCTCTCCTCTTCATGCACAAGCGCAGCCCTATTGTGCCTGCAAAAGTAAGGCCGCACCTGCGCAACAATCTGGAGCCATTTGTGCATAAGCGGCTCCAGGCTACTGCGTAGGCCCAGGTGTGCTCACATGGATGCATCATGCACGCTCTCGTTCATGAAAAGGAGACAATTTCTATAGGGTCCTGGGCAGCTGTGGTGGTCACCAGGAGGACATGGGATACCTCTGGGGGATCCAGAGGCTTCCCTATTCTTAGGTAAGTATCTCAATTTTTTCCTTTAGGCCCCGTTTACACTTAATCAGTTGGTATGCGTTAGTGCGCGTGAGTTTTTTCCATAGCAGTGCATTGGGAAGAAGATTTCAGTTAAAACGCGTTAAGTGTAAAAGAGGCCATAGGAAAACATGGGCATTACTTTGAAAATCAGTTTTCTTTCAGTTATAACTGAGAGCAACTTAAAAGGACCCTTAGATTTAACTTGGGTTCTCTTTAAGAGCCCTTTACCACTGAAAATCACAATATATAATATGTGTAACCCTGAGAGCCCTTTCGCACTGCAAATCCGAATCACAATTGCGCTGTGATTCTAATCGCAATTTACGGCAGTTAAGAAATGTGATTTCCTGTGTTTTTTGTACACTCATGTGCGATTGCGATTTTCGGGAGACTAGGGAGCAGGGCTTCATGTCACATAGGGGAAATCTAAGAAATATTACAAAGTACCCAAATGTTTGTGCGCTCCCATAGAGTTTACCTAACTGCAATTGCACAAAAAGTGCAGCAGTGTGATTCTGCTTTGGTAAAAATTGCAATGCGTGCTATCACCACGGAGGAAAAAGGACACCGCTATTACAGTGTTAATTTCGGTGCCCCTGCGATTTACAGTGTGGGAAAAGCCCGTGCGATCCGATTTTCTAATCTGAACTGGCTTAGTGAAAAAGGGGTCTTGGTGTTATTTTTATACTGCCGGTGTGAACATTTGTATATTGTTTAGACATTTGATTGTATGATTGAGTTTGCATTAAAGCCAATATATATAACATTTATGTATCCTTCCTCTATCACCCCTCCTTCCCCCACATCTGAAACCAGAGGGATATGGCCTTATTCACATTGCACCCGTTGCCGTCCGTACTTTGGCAACACGAGCGGGAGGCGAGAAAAAGTGCATAGACTGCACTGTCTGATGTTCATACCATGAATTCTGTACCAGTGCGGTGCATGAACGCATGCTGCACACATTTTTTTGCAAAATGCGTGGCTGACCCATTCACTTCAGTGAATGGGATCAGTTACGCATCGCATTTAAACAAAGATGGCGTGCCATCGTACGTGTTGCGTTCCAATCGCACGGCCATCTGCTTTTGATAATGTGAAAGAGGCCTAACTCTGGGACACTTAGTAGGCTGCCATTGAGCAAAGACAATAAAACATTCAATCTACTTTGTAAATGTTTAAAGAGAACCCGAGGTGTGTTTAAAGAATATTATCTGCATACAGAGGCTGGATCTGCCTATACAGCCCAGCCTCTGTTGCTATCCCAAACCCCACTAAGGTTCCCCTGCACTCTGCAATCCCTCATAAATCACAGCCGTGCTGGGAGACTGTGTTTACATCTGTAGTGTCAGTCTCAGCTGCTCCCCCACCTCCTGCATAGCTCCGGTCCCTGCCCCCGTCCCTTCCCTCCAATCAGCAGGGAGGGAAGGGATGCAGGCGGGGACTGGAGTTCTGCAGGAGGTGGGGAGAGGAGCAGACTGACACTATAGAGATAAACACAGCCAGCTCTGACAAGCTGTTTGTCAGCAGCGTGGCTGTGATTTATGAGGGATTGCAGAGTGCAGGGGGACCTTAGGGGGGTTTGGGATAGCAACAGAGGCTGGGCTGTATAGGAAGATCAAGCCTCTGTATGCAGATAATATTCTTCAAACCCACCTCGGGTTCTCTTTAAAGGACACCTGAAGCGAGAGGGATATCGAAGCTGCCATATTTATTTCCTTTTAAGCAATACCAGTTGCCTGGCAGCCCTGCTGATCCTCTGCCTCTAATACTTTTAGACCCTGAACAAGCATGCAGCAGATCAGGTGTTTCTAACGTTATTGTCACATCTGACAAGATTAGCTGCATGCTTGTTTCTGGAGTGATTCAAACTCTCGTTACTGTAAGCATGCACAGTAAAAATGTGCTAGTCTATGGCTGCGAGTGCGTCTGATGCAGTGTCAAATCACAAGAGACAGGAAACTGGAGCCCAGGGAGAGCTGCAAGTGCTTGCAGGAACATATAGGAACACTCCCCATTATACAATCTCCATTTAGGTTAGCTATAGCTGCGTGCGCAGGGCCGGATTTCTGGAGGGGGCGGGGCCACACAAATCTGGGCTGTGTGCGGCTGCAGGCCAAGGGGTCACCTGAACATGAAAGAGGCATTGCAACATATAAAAGAGGATGCTGAAAATAGGGAGCAACACATGAAAAAGGGAAACTAATGCCCAAGGAGAAAAGGTGGTAACTATGGGGATACCAGGGTCTCCTGTATGACAAGGAGAGACCAGAAGCTAAATGGTGCAGTATTGTGGGGTATTAGATTTTAGATTGTAGTACAAGAGTATGTATACTCACAAAGGTGGGTTGTAGTCCCTGCAACCACTGTATATCGCCAACTGGGAAATAACCGTCCCCGCTCGGTATTGCAGGCCCTACTGGTAATGGATGATCACACTCCTGGTTGGTCCTTCTTGTAGATAACCCCACACCCGGAAGGTGAACACCTCCAAAAGAGATGTAATAATAATCTGAATATTTATATAGCGCTTTTCTCCTGGCGGACTTAAAGCGCTCAAGAGCTGCAGCCACTGGGGCGCGCTCAAGAGGCCACCCTGCAGTGTTAGGGAGTCTTGCCTTGAACTCCTTACTGAATAGGTACTGACCCTAGCCAGGATTTGAACCCTGGTCTCCCACGTCAAAGGCAGAGCCCTTAACCAGTACTCTATCCAACCACTATGTAATGTGTAGTACTGGTGAGTGGAGGTGCCCAAAACTAGGTAATGCAGTGAAACAAAAACTAATAAAGGGGAGGCAGGTGTCTTTACCACTGCAATGTAAGAGCCCAAACCAAGGTAAATGTAAAAAGAATAAATCAATTATTCAGCACCATTAAAAGGACAATGCGTTTCACGGGTCTCAGCCCCCTTCTTCAGGTCAATACACGTGCCTTTATTTCTGGCGTCCATGCTTGTAACCATATTTTAAAGAGAGTCTGAAGCCAATAAAAATACCAGTTTTTACTGGCCATTTAAGCAATAAGATCCTAGCTGAATTGCCGCATCCCCACGGCAGAACGAGATATTTATACCCCCCCAAATCCAGGTCGTGGATTTTGCTGCCCGGGGAGGCAGAGCTTAGCGCTGTAGCTCTGCCTCCAATGCAGTCAATCTCTGCTGATCACCGCCTCTCCCCGCCCCTCTCAGCGAAAGTAGACTGAGAGGGGCGGGGAGAGACAGAGGATTGACGCGAGCAGTGCAGAGCTACTGCGCAAAGCTCTGCCTCAACCAGGAAGGAACCCGAATTTTGCCCGAGGAATTTCAGGGATATAAATACATCATTCTGTGGTGTTTCAGCTAGGATCTTATTGCTTAACATAAATGGCCAGTAAAAACAGGTCTTTTTTTTTGGGGGGGGGGGGGGGGGGGTGGCTTCAGACTCTATTTAAATGCACTTGTATTGACCTGAAGAAGCTGGCTGAGACCCGTGAAGCGCATTGTCCTTTTAATTGTGCTGAATAAACCATTTCATCTTTTTACATTTATCCTGTGGTTTGGGTTCTTACATCTGGAGTGGTAAAGCCACCTCCCTCCCCCCTTATCAGTTTTTGTTTCACTGCATTACCTATTTTTGGGCACCTCTACCCACCAGTGATGTCCAAGTAAGCTGTTTGTGAAAGAGAGGGGGCACAGTACATTGATAATACACATGGAAGAGGGGGCTGCACATGGAGTGGGGAGGGGGCACAGCTGCACATAAAATGGGAACCACAACATAGTTGGCCTATGGGCACAAAAAATATAAATCCGGCCTAATGTGTGTGTGGAGTCCTGCGTCTGTGCAGAAAGAGTACAGCTTGTAACATCATTCTGGCACAGAGGAGCAGAATGAATAACAATGATTTGCAAATCACCTTCTCCTCATAGGGGGTAAATAAACAGAGTGGAGGAGATGTGCTTCCTTTTTAAGTCCTTCATTTGTTTTTTATGAGGTCCCCATGCCATGCAGGTGACAAGGGGACAGATTCCTCCTTCCCGTTTTCAGATTTGCATTGTTGGGGAGGATGAATGGAGCCTTTCTCTCTCCCACCAGCACAAGCTCTTCTGGTCATTTGCTTTGCAGATCAGATTCTTCCTGCAAAGAGACGAGTCATTAAAAATCTGTTTTTCCGGTGAAAGGGAAATTACACTTTCATTAATGCTCTGCACAAGCAATAAAAAATATCTTTCCATTTCAATCTGAAGCGAGCCAAGGCTAGTTTGGCAACACTACTCTGTGTACTGCGTTTGGAGAACTGTTGCCTTGTGAATAGCCAGAGGCTCACCTTGCTGCAGGAGCAAACATCCACTGTGCTCCAAAACCTGCTCTAACCCCAGGGTGGGATTTCTGGAAAGGCCACAATGGCTCGGGCCTTGGGCGGCAGCAGCCCAAAGGGCCACCTGAACATAAAAGAGGAGTTCCTACATAGGAAAGAGGAGGCTGGAAATGTGGAAACTGATGCCCAAGGGAGCTATTTATGAGGGGCTATACTAAATGCATGGTATACATGGACGAGGGGGCGGCACATGGGATGGGAGGGGCGCTGCTGCACATGAAAGGGGAGGTACAACATACTTGGCCTAGGGGCACAACAAGTATAAATCTAGCCTTGACTAATCCAGTCACTGGTAGCAAACCTTAGAGACTCCTATTGCCTGGATAATGTTAATGCACACACTTTATTAAAGCACACCTGTAAATTTGCCCCTCCGTTGCTCTGCTGGGCCCATCTAGACAATCTTCAACTTTAATGAAGATTGATTGAAGCCCCGCCCCCTTGCGGCCCCATTCCTCTTCTTGAATGAGTGTGGCCACACATGGATTCTTTCACTCTGTGCGCGAGCGGCTTAGTGCTACTGCGCAAGTGCAAACCCACTGCTGCCTGTGCAGTGCGGTCGCACTTGTACATAGAGGGTAGCGGTGTAGCGGTGGCTGGATGGTGTAATACTTAAGGGCTCTGCCTCTGACACAGGAGACCTGGGTTCGAATCTTGGCTCTACCTGTTCAGTAAGCCAGCACCTATTCAGTAGGAGACCTTTGGCAAGTCTCCCTAACACTGCTACTGCCTATAGAGCGCGCCCTAGTGGCTGCTGCTCTGGCGCTTTGAGTCCTCCAGGAGAAAAGCGCGATATAAAATGTTATTTGTCTTGTCTTGTCTAATGTGGCCACGAAGATGCTGCACGTTAGCTGCACGACTTGGGTGGAAGTCATGTGCAACTGTTCATGCGCAGCCCGTCTGCACGCCTGATTAGCTTTTCAGATTTTTGTTCAAATAAACTTTAGGCTCCCTGCACACTGCAAATCCGTTTTGCGATTCCGATTTGCAATTCCGATTTTCCCTGAATGCAATCAAGAGAAAAACGGAGTCAAAAACGCAGCATGTAGTAAAGATTAAAAGTCTGAATCGGAATCAGATGTAAAAAAACGATAAAAAAAAATCGGAATCGGAATCGCATGCAGTGTGCAGGGAGCCTTATACTTACCACTCGCAATGTCCGGCTTCTGTTTGCAGCCCCGCCCCCTGATGGAAGAGGTCATAGGTGGTTCCCTAGCGCCAGAGAAGCGCCTGTGAACTCTTCCATTAGGGGGCGGGGCTACAGGCGGAAGCCGGACAACGGGACACCCAGTAAATATAATTAACTTTATTTAAAATCCCAAATGCTCAGCCTCCAAATCGCAGCAAAATTGATTTTTGCAGTGATTTTGCAGAGCTTCCATACATAGCATTGAGCACGATACAATAGCAAAGCATTTTTTTGAAATCGCCGGCAGGGATGCTCGGGTAGTACTTTTTACTACCCGCCCGAATCCGGATCCGGGTACCCAGTTATCCGGATCCGATTTGGATATCCGAATTTGCCATTTTTTGCTACCCGAACAGAATTCGGATACCCGACTCTATATCTCTCTCTCTCAGCGTTTCTGGATCGCCGGCGATCAGGGATGCTCATTCGGATCTCGGATACCCGAATTAATCCGGAGGAGGAGGAGGGAGAGAGAGAGAGAGAGAGAATTTTTTTTTTAAATCTGTGATTCGGGTAGTCCGGGTAATTCGGATATCCGCGGGTATCCAGATCGGTGGTGGAACTATCTGTAGATAGCTATCCGGATATCTGCAGAACTATCTGGAATCCGGATCCGACCCAAAAAATAGAAAAAGGTCGGATATCCGGATTAATTCGGGTATCCGAGATCCGAATGAGCATCCCTGATCGCCGGCGATCCAAAAACGCTGCCAAAATGTGGGTCCCAGCCCTTACTGTCCTTTGCACTTACTTGCTGCAGATAATCTGTGGCTTCTGGAATATTCACTATGCCACTGTGCTTTCTTTTTGCTGTGCTGTACCTACTGTGCCAGGATCTTGTTTCGCTCTCAAGAGTCAAAACTTGTTGGAAGTTTCTGTATTCTTTTAACTTAGTAGCAAGGCGCAACAATGTAGACTGCAGAAGAAACAGATATTATTGGCTAGGCATACCAGGAATACAACAACAACTTTATTCACAGCTCACATTACAGACACAGAAAGTCTGTACGCCCTGTGATTATAGCTGGTAATGCATCTTACCTAATAGACATACACATAATAGACTGTTGTTGCTAAATACACATTCCAACATTTACATATCTTAAAGTGGATCCGAGAATTTTTACTCATTGCATACAGTGGGTTGCAAAAGTATTCGGCCCCCTTGAAGTTTTCCACATTTTGTCACATTACTGCCACAAACATGCATCAATTGTATTGGAATTCCATGTGAAAGACCAATACAAAGTGGTGTACATGTGAGAAGTGGATCGAAAATCATACATGCTTCCAAACATTTTTTCAAATAAATAACTGCAAAGTGGGGTGTGCGTAATTATTCAATACTTTGTAGAACCACCTTTTGCTGCAATTACAGCTGCCAGTCTTTTAGGGTATGTCTCTACCAGCTTTGCACATCTAGAGACTGAAATCCTTGCCCATTCTTCTTTGCAAGCTCCAGCTCAGTCAGATTAGATTAGATGGACAGTGTTTGTGAACAGCAGTTTTCAGATCTTGCCACAGATTCTCGATTGGATTTAGATCTGGACTTTGACTGGGCCATTCTAACACATAGATAGGTTTTGTTTTAAACCATTCCATTGTTGCCCTGGCTTTATGTTTAGGGTCATTGTCCTGCTGGAAGGTGAACCTCCGCCCCAGTCTCAAGTCTTTTGCAGTCTCCAAGAGGTTTTCTTCCAAGTTTGCCCTGTATTTGGCTCCATCCATCTTCCCATCAACTCTGACCAGCTTCTCTGATCCTGCTGAAGAGATGCATGATGCTGCCACCATCACCATATTTGACAGCGGGGATGGTGTGTTCAGAGTGATGTGCAGTGTTAGTTTTCTGCCACACATAGCATTTTGCATTTTGGCCAAAAAGTTCCATTTTGGTCTCATCTGACCAGAGCACCTTCTTCCACATGGTTGCTGTGTCCCCCACATGGCTTGTGCCAAACTGCAAACGGGACTTCTTATGCTTTCTGTTAACAATGCCTTTCTTCTTACCACTCTTCCATAAAGGCCAACTTTGTACAGTGCATGACTAATAGTTGTCCTATGGACAGAGTCTCCCATCTGAGCTGTAGATCTCTGCAGCTCATCCAGAGTCACCATGGGCCTCTCGACTGCATTTCTGATCAGCGCTCTCCTTTGAGTTGGTAGGTGTACAGTTGTGCCATACTCCTTCCATTTCTGAATGATCGCTTGAACAGTGCTCCGTGGGATGTTCAAGGCTTTGGAAATCTTTTTGTAGCCTATGTCCGCTTTAAATTTCTCAATAACTTGATCCCTGACCTGTCTTGTGTGTTCTTTGGACTTCACAGTGTTGTTGCTCCCAATATTCTCTTAGACAACCTCTGAGGCCCTCACAAAGCAGCTGTATTTGTACTGACATTAGATTACACACAGGTGCACTCTATTTAGTCATTAGCACTCATCAGGCAATGTCTATAGGCAACTGACTACACACAGATCAAAGGGGGCCGAATAATTATGCACACCCCACTTTGCAGTTATTTATTTGTAAAAAATTTTTGGAATCATGTATGATTTTCATTCCACTTCTCATGTGTACACCACATTGTGTTGGTCTTTCGTGTGGAATTCCAATAAAATTGATTTATGTTTGTGGCAGTAATATGACAAAATGTGGAAAACTTCAAGGGGGCCTGTGAGAGAACGCGGAAAAGCCGCTGCGTGTGCTGCTGAGGAGGCGGCTGATTCCGTGTCCAATGCGGCGGTTTGCACGCGGAAGCGTGCGTCTGGTAACAGAGCAGAACGCGGAAAAGCCACCACATGTAATAAGAGTAAGGCAGCTGGTTCCGCATCCAGCACGGCGGTTTGCACGCGGCAGCGTGTGTCTGGTGTGGCTGAGTCTGTTAGTGCACACAGGCTTAGGAATACACGCGTGCGCTCTGAGAGGCAGAACTCTTATACTGGGCAGGGAGAGATCAGCTGATCACGCCGATCAGCTGACTCCAGAGCAGGATACTATTGGTTGATCAATTAGGGGTGGCGCTGGAGAGCACTACTCCATATATAGTTCCTGCTGGCCAGTTGCAAGTGGTCTGCCGTTACGAACACTACGTGAAAGCACTCAGACCTTAGTCAGATCCAACAGTGTGTTTGAACCAGGTGGACCTGGGAATTCACACTGAGCCAGATTACTTGTACTGTTATTCTGTTTATGCTTAGGCTAGTTCCAGGGTGTAGAGACCACGGACCTCACACCCAGACTAGGGAACTGTATTTTTGTGTTATACTCCAGACTAGTTCCAGGGTGCTGAGACCACGGACCTCGCACCCAAGACTAGGGAACTGTATTTGTGTATACTCCAGACTAGTTCCAGGGTGCTGAGACCACGGACCTCGCACCCAAGACTAGGGAACTTGTACGATCATTCTGTTATACCTCAGACTAGTTCCAGGGTGTAGAGACCACGGACCTCACGCCCAGACTAGGCATTGTTTGATATCTGTTATGACTTATTGCTTTCCTGACTACTCCTCTGTCTTCTGATTCGGTACCTCGCATATCTGATACTCCGTTGCCAAACCCTGCTTGCCCTGGATACTGAATCAGTCTTCTGTCTTTGTACTTTATCTGTCCGTGTGTTACCGACCAGGCGTGCCCGACCTCGAGAGCTATCTCTCCTCTTAAGAGATAGTCTCCAGATCAGATAGTGACATCCACCTTCAGGTGTCACTCACTCTCTGGTCCTTCCTTTCTCCAGCCTGACTCCACCCCTTGGAGAGTCTCAGGCTGCTGGAAGGTTCCTGTGTCCTCAAGAGCAGTATTCCTTTACTGCCTATGATCACCTGCTCAGCAGGTGCATTACTCAAAGTACTACTGTTACACCAAACACTCACATACCTATAGGTGTCCATAGGTTAGCAATATATCTGTATTATCGGTGATTCTGCTGATCATCAATAATCAGGTATATATCTGCATTCTTGGTGATACTGCAGATCACCAATAATCAGATTCTCTCTGCGTGCTGACACCAATCGTTACAGGGCCGAATACTTTTGCAACCCACTGTAATTGTGTTCCTTACATATAGTTTATAGGGCATTCCTCAAGCCAAATACTTATTTTTGTTTTTGTTTTAATACTCTAATTCCCTATACACTAAACTAACCTCATCCACAGCTCAAAGTGCCTTGGCACTCCATGTAGCAAGGGCTTATGGGAGCTCAGTCTGGGCAGGAGGAGGAGGAGGTTACTAACCAGAGATTTCAGAGGCAGAGGGGAAGAGGGAGCAGGAGTGGGGAGTGAGCTGAGGGCTGGAGATGCAGTTGCAGCTTGCCTGTGTGTAATGTGACAAACAAAACATGGCCGCTGTCACTGTATCACAGGAATAAATAAACATGAAACAGTTGAAGCTGTTTGCAGCTAGATTTGCTCTGTAAACTATCTAAACTTTAGAGAAGATATAAGGTAGCCATACACTGGTCGATTTGCCATCAGATTCGACCAACAGATAGATCCCTCTCTGATCGAATCTGATCAGAGAGGGATCGTATGGCTGCCTTTACTGCAAACAGATTGTGAACCGATTTCAGCCCGAAACCGTTCACAATCTGTGGTGGTGGTGGCACTGCCGCTGCCCCCGCCCGCATACATTACCTGCTCCGCCGGCACGACTCCCCAGGTCTCCGCTGTCTTCTCCGCTCTGGTCTGGTCTCCGGGTCCGGCATACTTCACTTCCTCCTGTCCTGGCAGGAAGATTAAACAGTAGAGTGCCCTCTACTGTTTAAACTTCCTGCCGGACCCGGAGACCAGACCAGAGTGGAGAAGACAGCGGAGACCTGGGGAGTCGCGCCGGCGGAGCAGGTAATGTATTGCAGCTCTATTGCGTCGGTCGTCAGGCACTCGAACGCCACTAGCGACGCACTCCCTACCCGCGGGTGATCGACGGTAATTTCCCACACGGAGCGATCGACAGGATCGATCTATTTCGGGACGAAATAGATCGAAATTTAGCGTGTAGCGTGAACAATGTGACAGCAGATTCGATCCCAGTGATCGAATCTGCTGTCGATCGGCGGGGAATCGGCCTAGTGTATGGCCAGCTATATAGACAAGTTCCTTGTCATAGTTAGTTTTTGATCTCGGATCCACTTTAACAGGATAAACTGGTTTGGGATTGTCTACAAGAACAGCATTTCCTTTCTCACAAATTACTTGACTAATGTCGAGGATTCTCGGGGCATCAGCAAGCGATTAGTCTAGTCAGTTGTTTCGGCCAAGCACACCCTTGTGAGCCATGGTTTTGGGCCTCCTTTCCCCTCCATAGCAATAGAAGGCTTTGTTAGCCTGGAGGCTAGTGACACATTTGTACAGCTGGATAGATAGCATAGTGGTAAGGCTGGTGCCATTGATGACGGATTTGAGCCTTTGATTAGGGTTCAAAACCTGGATCAAGACAGGGCTCCCTAACGATCCTACACACCCATAGAGCCGAAGTGGCGGAAGCCCTGAGGCACTTTTAGTCCGCCACAGAGGCGGACATAGGCCCGTGCAGGCCGTGCAGCCGCACAGGGGCCCCATATATTCTAGGGCTTATGTAATTCCACCAGTTAGGACCTAATTATCTTCTAGGCATTTATCCATGTATTTATCTCTAAAACTCAAGAGAAACAGTAATAATAACTTGTACTCCAGTCATTTACAAGTTTAAAATGTGTGCTACATTAATACAGTGCCTACAGAATGTGACCTAGGTTCATGTACTTTAATCTTATCGGCATTGTTTGGATCCAATTATGATCTGTTATGACCACGCCCACTCACATGGGGCCCGCTACATTCATTCTGCACAGGGGCCCATCGTTGGCTTTGTCCGCCACTGGTCCGCCAGGAGATAAATGTTCTATGTCTTGTCGTGTCCACAGCACTGGGCCCTAAACTGTTTCACAAGGGATTGAGTTCTGATCCAGGCAACAGAATGTGAAGATGTATACACACCTTTAGGGATGGTTAAGACGCTCTTCTGTGGAAGCACGTTTAGTCGATGCAAAATGCTTTTCTGCAACGACACAGAAAAGCGATTGGTATTGGTTTGCATCGGCTCCCGTCGTTCAGTCATAGAGTCGTGTTTAGAGTGACACGGAATCACTGCTGGATGCTACCCACAGCATCTCAGGAATTTTGATTGACTGCAACAGTCGTACAGCCACCAGTAAACACATTTGCCTCAATTCACTAAGCTTTATCGAACACCTTATCAAACGTTTGATAATTTACCTCATGAGTAAAATCGAATTTTGAATTCACTAAGGTGTTATAGATTTATCTAATATTTTATCGAAAAACATTCGATAACTCTATAACACATTAGTGAATTCAAAATTAGATTTTACCCATGAGGAAAATTATCAAACGGCCGATAAAGTGTTCGATAAAGCTTAGTGAATTGAGGCCATAGAATCATGAATGCTTCCATTCATCTCAATGCAGGGCATGTTCCAGTGGCGTAGCTAAGGAGCTGTGGGCCCCGATGCAAGTTTTACATGGGGCCACCCAAGCACTCTATCCATAACAATTGATACGGCGCACTAAAATCTGCCAATGCCAACTATAGGTACAGGAAGGGGATGGGGAACAGCTTGTTAATGATCACTACTATTCAAAGTATCTATAGAAGTTATTATTATGAGCACAGGACCAATAGACAGCTAATACTGCAGTTCAAGAAGGGGCCCTACGGGGCCCCTCTGGCCCCGATGCGGTCGCTACCTCTGCACCCCGTATTGCTACGCCCCTGGCACGATCGATCCTGGCATTAAATAATGAGGACAGACATCGGCAACTGTCTATCTCAACCAAACCTTAGTGGCTCCTAATTTTGCCTTGTTTTTTCTTGACTGCGTCCTCTTGATCTTATTTCTCAAGGTTTGTTCAATACTTCTTCAAAGATTTGGTAGTAATTGGCCCGTTTTCCCAGCTTTATAAGCGGGTCTAACAGTTGAAACTTGAATGCCACTGGGAACACAGTGGATCCAGCCTGGATTCACCAGTTCATTATAAATAAACTCTGTGCTATTACAGGAACTCATCAGAGAAATCTGAGGGTTTGGGAGGAGTACTGATGCCTCCAGACTTTGTACAGTGATATCCTTATCTGTTCCCTCCGCCTGCCAACCGCCAGCAAGAGATGTGTCAGCCTGGGAGAAAGGGGAAGGGGACACTGCAGCTGAATCAGAAGCTGAAAACGTAGTTTTGTTTCTGGAAAAATAAAGCTTTTGTAGAACAACTGGGAAGGAAGCACCACGGATGGGAATAGGGCCGGTTTTCACTGCCATGGCAGTTTCCGATTCGGCTGTAGCTCCTGTTCTGCTGCGTAGCCACAGCCCACATCACTAAGTCCTGCCATGCCACTGCCTTAGCTGTGCCAGAATTGCACTGCAGTGCGATCTGGACGGTAAACTATTGAAGAGACAGGTAGCATTTTCCTGCCCCTCTTGTATGGGGGAAACGCTGCAGATCCAACTGATATTCAGGCTCAGTGGAAAAAGGTCCTTAGGCTAGTACAGGGCTTTTTAACCAGTGGTACTTTGCTTTTGGCCAGGTGGTACGCACCAGGTTTGACTGCCACTTAATTGCCCACCTGCGCATGTCTTGGTCCCGTCCTGCCTCCACAAAGTTTGGCTCACTCCTCGCTGTGAGGCCGTGCTGCATACTTCAAACCTCTTATTAGCGGAGAAGAGACCAGACGTCACTCTGGCCACTTCCTGTATTAGACGTAAAAGCGCCGTCACTGTGCACCGTTTGCCTGGCTGTCTCTTCACCGTGACTGGGTTACCGCCAGGCACGTGCAGAGGGGGGTGCTCTGGGTGCCCAGGCACCCCCCCCCCCCTTTTTAAAATCAGCATAAAAGACCCCTCTGATCGCGCAAAATAAGCCCCGCCCCTACCGCGGTAAGCCCCGCCCACCCGCGAGAAGCTCCGCCTCCGCCTGGGGCACTTTCAGGTGAAGAGGCCTGGATAGGAATCCTAGTGTGGCATACTGACCTCACCCTCCACCTAGGACCCATACTGACCTCTACCTCCCCCAGCACCCATAGTGACTTCTTCCTCACCCACAGGGACCTCTCCATCCACCTAGCACCCACAGTGACTTCTCCCTCCCCAGTACCCACAGTGACCTCTCCCTCCACCTAGCACCCACAGTGACCTCTCCCTCCCCCAGCACCCACAGTGACCTCTCCTTCCACCAGCACCCACAGTGACCTCTCCCTCCACCAGCACCCACAGTGACCTCTCCCTCCCACAGTGACCTCTCTTTCCACCTAGCACCCACAGTGACCTCTCCCTTCACCTAGCACCCACAGTGACCTCTCCCTCCACCTAGCACCCACAGTGACCTCTCCTTCCACCTAGCACCCACAGTGACCTCTCCCTCCACCAGCACCCACAGTGACCTCTCCCTCCCACAGTGACCTCTCCCTCCACCTAGCACCCACAGTGACCTCTCCCTGCACCTAGCACCCACAGTGACCTCTCCCTGCACCTAGCACCCAAAGTGACCTCTCCCTCCCACAGTGACCTCTCCTTCCACCTAGCACCCACAGTAACCTCTCCCTCCACCAGCACCCACAGTGACCTCTCCCTCCCACAGTGACCTCTCCTTCCACCTAGCACCCACAGTGACCTCTCCCTCCACCAGCACCCACAGTGACCTCTCCCTCCCCCAGCACCCACAGTGACCTCTCCTTCCACCTAGCACCCACAGTGACCTCTCCCTCCACCAGCACCCACAGTGACCTCTCCCTCCCACAGTGACCTCTCTTTCCACCTAGCACCCACAGTGACCTCTCCCTCCACCAGCACCCACAGTGACCTCTCCCTCCCCCAGCACCCACAGTGACCTCTCCTTCCACCTAGCACCCACAGTGACCTCTCCCTCCACCAGCACCCACAGTGACCTCTCCCTCCCACAGTGACCTCTCCATCCACCTAGCACCCACAGTGACCTCTCCCTTCACCTACCACCCACAATCACCTCTCCTTCCCCAAATCTAGCAGTTATCCTGCCTACCCCAGCACCCACACTGACCTATCCCTCCTCCAGCACCCACAGTGATCTTTCCCTCCCCCAGAGGCTACCCTCCTGTCCCCTGCAGCACCCACAGGGACCTCCCATCCCAAAAGCAGCGCCCACACTGATCTCTCCCAACACACAGTATCCACAACTACTCCCTCCTCCAATAACTACAATGACCTCTCCCAGCACCCACAGTGACCTCCCCTTCCTCCAGCACTCATACTGACCTCTTCCTTCCACAGAACCCACAGTGACCTACCCTTCCTCCAGCACCCACACTGACCTCTGCCTCCCCCAGCAACCATACTGACCTCTACCTCCCCTAGCAGCAACTATGCCATTCATAGTAGTACCCACAGTGACCTCCCACTCCCTGCACCCACCGCAATCCCACCAATATTCAGCACCCACATTACACTCAACCAGTAACCCCCACTATAGCAAGCACCCAGTACTTGCACCAAGCAACTTTTACCCAATACTTAATATCCGACCTCCATATGGCACTTAGTACTTGCATCATTCACCCTATAGCTGGCACCCAGTACTCACACCCACTTGGCACAGTACTTGCACATTATCTGAACTCACATAAACCAGTACTAGCACCCAAAGTACCTGCACTCAGAATCCACATGACACAGAATGCCCACCCATAGCTAGCACCCAGTGCAGGCATGGCACCAAGTATTCGCACCAATGTACCTGCACCCAACACCCACATGTTTCAGCTGCAGTAGTTCCAGTTGCACTAAGCCTCCACTTGGTGCCCAGCACAAACACCAAACACTCACATATGACATCTAGTACTTGCACCCAGAACTCACAAGGGACTGAGTACCTGCAATCAACACCTACATGATGCTTGACACCAACCCATACAGCCAGAATGCACATGACACCCTGTGCCAGCACCCAGAACCCACATGGCACCCAGCTTCTGCATTTAGCACTCACATGACAACAAATACCCCACTAGCCAGCACCCATTACCCAGATGTTACCATGTACTCGCTCCCAGTACCCACTTGGCACTCAATATTTGCACCCACATACTCCCTATAACCCCCATAATCAACACCCACATGGCATAGTACTCACACAGCACAAAGTTCCAAAGCCATTATATGCACCTAGTACCCGTCCATGACCAGCACCCAAATAGCACCCAGTACCCACCCTTGGTGTGAACCCATATGAGACTCAGCTCTCTCCCATGGCACACATCCAGACCACACATGGCACTCCCTGCTCACTCATGTCCAACACTCACATGGCTCCCTGTACCAATTAGCACTCACATGGCACCCACTATTGTTTATCGCCTTCTGCTACTCATTCAGCACCCAATATAGCATAGCATCCACTGCAAATAAACACCCAATACAAACTGGACCTTGGTACCCACAGCAGCTTGACACAGACTGTACTTTGGCACATCGGCACCCACTGCAACTTACCACAAAGTGAACCTTTGCATCTTACCACCCACTGCATCTGTGCACCCACTGCACCTTGGCACTTACTGCAGTTTTGCATCTACTAATGCTTAGCAACCACTGCATATTGGCAACCACTGCTTCTTTGCCTGAAAAGCTTGGGTGCTGATCTAGAGGGACAGAGGTCCCAGTAATGAAAGGTGAATCCATGCCTACATCAGGCTCCACTGTGCCCACTCTAATAGTGCGCACCTATGACTGCTGATTTGAGGGTGGTGGCACCAAAGAAGTTGGTTGGAAGAAGACACAAAGTCTGCCTGATACTGCTATAAAGGTGTGTGTGTGTGAGTGTGTGGTGTGGGGGGGGGGGGGGGGGGGGGGGTTAAGACTGCCTAGTGCTTTCTGGAGAAGGGGTATTACATACACAATTTTGCACGATTTATCGATTACGGCCCCTTTTTCAAATTTGAGCACCCCCCCTTGAGAATCCTCTGCACGGCCCTGGTTACCGCTGACCTGATGTCTTAACTATTCTTTAGGGCAGCACAGTGAGGAGCAAGCGAAGGGGAGACAAATTCTGTGGTGAGTTGGAGGCTACCTATATTGAAGCTCTGGATCATAAAGAGGTTTCCTCCTTCCTCCACGGTAGAGGTGATCCAGTGCTGGGGCCCATTTTAGATCTCCTACTCAGGGCTTGTCAGTGTGTGCGCATGCGCAGTAGTGGCCCTCCACTAGGGCTCCGGCAGAAACAGCTGAGCCTGATCGGGTCTGATCTACCACCAGGCATACTAGTGGTACTTGAAAATTTTCAGGCAATAAAAGTGGTACAGTTAGTGAAAAGGTACCATAAAACTGGGCTACGTGTGAGACTGGGCTATCTCATGGAGGTTGCTAAACTGACACAGTATCTCAAATGGACAAAACAGTCCATGAAACTGGGCTACACACGTACATGAAAAAAGGGTGTAGCCCAGTGGAAAAAACAATATTTTACTACAGCTAAACATGACTCTATTCTCACACTGAACTCTCCCTCTACTAAATGTCCTGCTTCCCCCAACACCCGTGCATATTGGGCATGGTATGAGTGAGACTTGAATACTACTACCAAAGTTAGCTGTCCAAAGTAGGGATAAGCAGAAATTACGGCATTGCGTAATTACGCACCGTAATTTGCATTTACGCACCGTAATGAGAAATTTCAGGGTAAAGCGTATTTAATTTTGCATGCAATCGTAAGCATTCGTAATAACGCATGAATTTACGTGTTAAGGAGGATAGTGTACTGTACAAGTAAAAAAAAAAAGAATATTTCAAAAAGCGTGACGCGGTTGGCAAAAGTTTGAGGAGAATATTGGTTGCAAAAAAACTGTTTTTCAAAAAGTCCTTGTAGTTTTTGAGAAAATCGATTTTAAAAATACAGAGAAAAATTGTTTTTTAAACTGTCATTTTTCTGACTTAAAAAAAAAAAATTCTTTGCATTTTTAAAACCGATTTTCTCAAAACTACAAGGTCTTTTTGAAAAACAATTTTTTTGCAACCAATATTCTCCTCAAACTTTTGCCAACTGCATCACGCCGAGGGGCGTGGACGCGGCGGCAGTCCCAGGACCGCCTAACACCGAT